>NC_060175.1:34461656-34741656 GCF_021184085.1 Oncorhynchus gorbuscha | reverse complement strand
CACACCTGCACATACATGCTGGTGGGGAAAGACAAGGGGAGTGGTCTGGGGGCTACTGTCACTGAAGAAGGTGGTGTTGATTGGTCTGTGGATGATTATTGAAAAAGGTCATGCTTTGCCGGTGCAATCCATTCCATAATCCATCTACCTGTCTCTTATTCTGATTCCTCTGAGCTACTCCTGACCCCTAGTGGTGATGTAGGCAACTAGCTCTTACAGTCTCACGTCAGAATTAGAAGTTTATCCATGTTTCTCAAACCTCAAATTTCGTAGTTGTTGCGAACATCACATATCAAAGTGTTTAAGGTCAAGTTCAGGCATTAACAACGAAGTCTTAAGGTTAGGCATTAACCCCAGTGGTTAAGGTAATGGTTAAGGTTTGGGATAGACTTAAAACAAAAATCTGCAAAGCAACTTTCTAGCTCTGGATTTGAACTTGCAACCTTAGGAATCAGAGGCAGACAGGGTCCCGTGTCGCACAGCAGTCAAAAGCACTGCAACAGCTCACTGTTGCCTTTAGTGGCTGGTTTCTCCATCATCTTCTGACATCCTCAGACATGGATGGATGACAAATATTGACTTGTATCACAGGTGACCTGGCTGGGTCTAGGGGGTCAGATACACCAAATCTATCTGTGTGTGTGGTGAGTAAAGTGCAATGTTTTGATACTAGAATGTTGTGTATGTGATTACATTTGTTAATGGTTGATCATCTTTACCACCCCCATGTTAATCATGTTTAAAATGTGTGTAAAAGGGTGGTGTTTTTATTTACTCTTTTTCATTTGAGTGTATTTTCTGTGCCTTCCATTTAGCAGTGAGTGCCATTGCCAACAGTCCCTATGTGTGTGTGTTTGTGTCTTTCAGGGCAGGCTAAGCAGTTGTATTAAGGGAAAACATCACTTTGATATAAGGATTAGATTTAGCCTCATCCTCATCCTACCCTCTCCTTTTCTCACTTTCCTCCTCTCTCTCTTGTAAAGGTGACAGGCGACAGTTGAGCACTGGATTATTAGCGAGAAAAGCAGCACATTCTAGTAAACTCTTTCCTTTCACCCTATCAGTGCTCACAACATTTACGACATCTAGTCTTGTCTTCATGTACAGTATGTGTGTGTCAGTGGAGGCTGCTGAGGGGAGGACGGCTCATAATAATGGCTGGTATGAAGCGAATGGAATGGCATCAAACACATGGAAACCATGTGTTTGATACTATTCCACCTATTCCGCTCCAGCCATTACCACGAGCCTGTCCTCCCAAATTAAGTAGCCACCAACCTCCTGTGGCGTGTGTGTATGTCTGTGTATGTGTCATCATTAATTTGGGTAGCAGTCATTTCCAGTGTGTGAGAACAACTCTGTTCATGGATTTGGTTCAAGCTCACCAGACGAAGCACTCATAAATGAAGGCCTGTTGTGGAGTTTGTGGTTGGAGATACAATGCACACATTTGATTTGAGAAGGTTTTACTCGATGTTACCGACCAATTACACAACAAAACAACCCCCATTCCCGCAAAAAAAACTCCTCTACTTCCACCACACCTCTCCCCTCTTTCACTCCACCCATTTGCAACCTCTGTGGATGCAGAGAGAGCGATAGAAACAGAGAAAGAAGGAGAGTGATGCCAGCCATATGGCGCCCCTGTCCTCTCCTTCCCTCCCTCCCCTACCCTCTCTACTCACCACATCAGGATACACTTGTTCTGGTGGGATCCGGTTTCTAACGGAATGCTGCCTTGCTCTGGTTTTCCGCAGGCCCGGTATTATTAGCAGACACATCCGTCCCCTCTCAGTGGGCTGGTGGTCAGGGAGGGGCACCCCTAACGGACTCTTAACCCCCTACCACCTTACTAACACCCCCACCCCTCCCCCCGACACACAACACACCTCCCTCCCAAAATTCACTCACCTCATCTTGCTTGCGGCCCAGAGTGCATTGCATCCCTTCATAAGGATCTTTACACAGTAAAGATCTTAAAAGGGAAAAAGAGAAACTGCTGCTTTTCACATACTGAGCTCTCTTTTCGCTTTCCTCTGTATCCCCTTTTCTAATCTCCTCTTCTGTTCACAACTCCTCTTCTGCCTCTGTAGCTGAGAGCCAAGGCTTCATTTCTCAGCTTAGGACAATAAGGGTTTGAGGCCCAGGGACTCTGAATCACGTCACCACTCTCTATTATCATCCCCTCACTCTATGCGCTCCTCATGACCCTTAGGCCAGGGTCTAGTGCCCCAAGTGTTGAGATGAGGTTTAGCATGACTCATGTCAGCAGAAGCTTCAAATCAAATCAAATGTATTTGTCACATACACATGGTTAGCAGATGTTAATGTGAGTGTAGCAAAATGCTTGTGCTTCTAGTTCCAACAATGCAGTAATAACCAACGAGTAATCTAACCTAACAATTCCACAACTACTACCTTATACAGAATATGTACATAAAGATATATGAATGATTGATGGTACAGAACGGCATAGGCAAGATGGTCTAAACTCTATATCTACAGGATTGGATGTGGGAATGCCAACCTCAGCTATTTTTATATGACTTTCTCATGGCTATTCAATATTCATGAATTTACATACTTTCAACAGTTCCTAAAGATCGCATTAGGACCCACTGGTGTGTCGTGGTTGAACTGCATTCTGACATACAGATTATTTAGAGGGTCACACGATTATTGGGTGTGTCATTCCCAGCACTAAAAGGTTTGGAATGTACTTTCCCCAAATACTCTTCAAATCTCTGTACAATAGCTATAGGATGGTATCATATTTAGCTGATCGTCCACTGTGGCTATGATACAGCCAGAGAACCATAAGGACAGAGTTCTCACGACGTCACGACCCAGTGTGGTGGGAACAGCCTCTTATTCCAATAGAAAGGCACTGATCATGTCCCCTGTCGCCCTCCACTCTGCTCCGCCACAATGTGTTTCTTATACACACTGCCGTTTTGTGTGTGCACTGTATGTTCCCTTACTGTTTATTTTCCTACAAAACACCATTTCTATTGTCTGGTGACGGAGACCTCTCTTACACATTGTGCCTCTGCACGTAGCGGCACCGTGTCTCTATGTATTCGCATGAACCTTTTAGGCCTTTTGGCTAGTTTTTCCCAGATTAATTTTTTGGTACAAATCAGAAAGAGATTATTTTTTCCAGAACCTTCTCTTGACTTCAAGCTTCATCCCCAAGCAACACTGCCATCTGGTGTTGAGATCTGCTCTTGGGGGGGTTAGTGTGTTCAGACCTGGTGGGTGTGTCAGAATACAGCTGGATATACAATCATGCTTCAAATCTAGGCCCAAGCATTCATTGGGCCTGTTTGGGTCAGGATGAGTTTCATTGTGTTGGGTGTCTTTGTATAACATTCGCTCTATTTGACAGTATTTCAGTATGTATTGGACTTTACACAACTAAACAGGCCAACTGAATGTAGGCTTATATCACATGTACCCAAAAGGTTCTATCTAATACAAGAACATCAGAAAAAGAGTAACACTGAGTCCCTCTTGATCATATATTGCTCTTGAACATCACCAATAGTGCGTTGAGGTTACCATGGTAATGTTGGCACAGAACCAGAAGAGAGTGGGTTGTGAGAGCGCCTGTCTGCTGACTCTCATGGTCACTGTAGCCCAATGTCTATCTAGTACCAGTGTCGAAGTGAGGTGAGGCAGGTTGTTGTTCGTAACACTTTGTACTCTGTGCTCCAGAGCTGTTGAAACGGCGCGGGTCACATGTGCCACTTCCCCCAGCGACATATGGCGGTTCTCAGGGGGGATGTTGCTGGCTAACCGCTGCCCAGGCTGGGCTTCCGGCCTTTGGGCAGCTCAGCCCACAGGTGCCCCTCTCGCCCTCCAGCACCCCCGCTATCATCCCACTCCAGACACCGTGCCAGGATACTGTGGTGACACAGCCCTGGGCCCTCGGTTCCTCCCATGTCAACAAGACTGAATATGGGAAATTGGCTCCAATTCCATTAATATGATTAAAATACTATATGCCAATCCCTCATCCACAGTTATAACAGGCAATATCTGCTCTGCTCTGTTCAGAATCATTAGAAGCAGCAGACTGCGATCCGATTTCTCCTTTACTATTTTTATTATTCATGGAACCCCTGGCCCAGGCAATTTGTCAATCAAAGGAAATAACACACATTTCCCTTAAATATACTGATCCTTTCATCTCACTATACATTGACATTATTTGGCTTTTTCTAGGCAATGTATCTCAATTTCTCCAAAATGCTTTGAAGATCATAGGATAAATTCAGATTAATCTCAAATTAGCCCTACTGTCGCTCAAAACCCTCAATGGAGGAAAAGTCTCTACTTATAGAATCCCAATAGTTTCGTTTAAATCTTTGGTAGTAGATATATTTCCTATTTAGGTAAAGCCATTGCCAGAAACTTTAACAGAGCGCTCAAATCAATGAAACTCAACCTCAGTAGATGGACAAACATTCCAGTTTGTTTTAACCGGCAGAATATCTGTTGTCCAAATGAATGTTTATGGTTGAATTTCTGTTCAATGTTTACCATGTCGCCCCCTTCTGGCTATTGAGAAAATATATAAACAAGAAAACATAATTTAGGAAAATATGAAACATAATTTGGGAAAAATCACATATTTTATAGGGCACCTCTTAGAGTTGTTTATTAACCATTATTTTACCAGGTACAGTGCATTCCGAAAGTATTCAGACCCCTTGACTTTTTCAACATTTTGTTACATTACAGAATTATTCTAAAATGTATTAAATGATTTTTCCCCCCTCATCAATCTACACACAATACCCCATAATAACAAAGCAAAAACAGGTTTTTAGAAATGTTTGTAAACGTGTATATATATCACTCAGTAATGCCTTGCATCCCCCAAATGGTCAGAATGTGGAATCCATACCCTTGCCAATATCACGGAGAGTCATTTTTGAGAACATTCACAAGATTTGAAAGATACAAACGCGACGACAACTCTTTTTTCTATATTTACAACTTAGGTCAGCTATGCTGGTCTATGGAGTCCCTTTGGAAACCCAACTACCAACCCATCCAATGATGGGACTCATAAACAAATGATCTGGGCTACCGAAAGTACTCATTTCTATAATATATAAACAACTTTTGGAAAGCTCATATTCTCAGCTAGCCATTAACAAAGTATGGACCACAAATGTAAGTGAATCTGAACAACCATTTAACTGGAACAGAATATGGAAAAATATGACCTTGGCATCTCGTAAACGACTGCCCCTCATTGAGGACAACATGTTGGTTGGATTCGTTTGAGGGGATGGGATGGGAGGTTGGGGGTGGAGATATGACATGAACTAAATATGAAACTATATGAATTTGTATATTCAACCTGTAAGCCCCCTCAATGAAAACAATGCATAAATAAATAAATTGGTCACAAAAAAAACAACACTGATGGGAGGCGAGGAGAAGGGGAGAGAGATGCTTACAGGTCTGAGGAGTTACTGAGTGACAAGGGGTTTTTAATCATCAATGTAGGGATCTTAATTGTGTGTAGTGATCCAATATCCCATTGTCATATGTTCATATGTTCTGAGATAGTCCTCTCAATTTCCACATGTTCAACTCAGTTCAGCGATTCTTGCAGGCCCACAAAACATTGCCCTTGAATATTACTGTAACTCCATTATATCACATATTATATCACATTTCCGTTGACGTCATGTAATGTTGATTGTATCAGTGGCAGTGAACTTGTCAGGTTTTGATCCTAACTAAATATTTTCAGGTCTGAGTTTGTCAGTACTAATAGCTAATGAACCTCATAGAGAACAATATGCCTGGTTTGGTTTTGCTATTTCTAACTCAACCCAGGTATCAGTGATCAACAGTTCTCTCCAAACACAAGGGGGCAGATTGTCTCTTATCCCACATCAAGTTACATTAAAGCCAGAACTGTCAATTAATGACATGGCAAAAGAGACATCACAGGAGTGTGTGTGTGGGTATGTGTGTGTGAGAGATATATAGATAGAGAGAGAGATAATGATAACTGAGGCGGTATGATCAAACCATGTCTGTGAGGGGAGAAGCCAGCTTGAAGCCTTTTCATCTCTAATAAAGGCTTGTCTTTATTAAGCCAAGCACATCATGCACCTCCCATTCGTGTGTGTGCATGCGCGTGCATGTTTGTATGTGCGTGCATGAGCATGAATGTGTGTGTGCTTTTCTGGAAGTAGTGTTTATGCAGAAGTACTGTGTGGTCAAGTTTGCGTATTTAAGAACTGCACCGCATATAGTGTCTGCTATGCTGATGACAGTGTTTGTGTTTCCTTTGCTGCAGGCAGTATGTGTTTGTGCTTGTTGGTTTGTGTGTATAGGTAGTGTGTGTGAAATACTGTGGCTAGTTGAGAGCCTGCCTACCTGCTGTATGTCCGTCCGTCTAACCCACCTCGTTGTTATTATTAGCCACTCAGACTGGCAGCTCGTCGCGAACACTGCTAAAACGGGCAAAGCAGTTAACACACCCCCTCACCCACCACCCCCACATAGCCTCACCATCCCCCATACACACACTCACATCCCCGCACCCCCCCACACACACACACACACTGCTCACACACACACTCTAAACTCCCAAAAAAGCTCTGTAAACCACAGCCAGAGGGAGCCGCCCGTCTGACGCCAACTCCAAAGGCCAGCCGGGGGTCAGTGTGTGTGTGTGTGTGTGTGTGTGTGTGTGTGTGTGTGTGTGTGTGTGTGTGTGTGTGTGTGTGTGTGTGTGTGTGTGTGTGTGTGTGTGTGTGTGTGTGTGTGTGTGTGTGTGTGTGTGTGTGTGTGTGTGTGTGTGTGTGTGTGTGAATATTTGAGTATGTGTGTGTGTCTTTCTCTCTCTGTGTGTCAGAAAGTGTGTGAGCTCCTAATGCCATCATTGTGTGGGAATTTGGTATAGGACAGTGTGAAAGCTGTTACAGGTTATTTGTGGTAGGAGAAGGGTAGGCCCTTTACCAAAACTGAGCTCTTCTCTGTTGACTGTCATAGCACCATTTCAAACGAAAAGACAGTTAGGGTTTGGCTGAGCAATCCCACAGCTGGAGTCAGAACACAGGGGCCTGGAGACCTAGGGGTAGAGAGCGCTGAGTTGGCTGTCGGATGCCCCTCTGTTGTACATTAGCACGTTGGCATGTTATCGGGCCATGGCTTTGAGGGGTCTGAGTATCACCCAACTGATAACTGACCCCCCTCTGCATGAACCTGGCACCAGCTGAGCCTATATCCAGGGGGGAGGGAACAGGAGAAGCAGCCACCATGAAACTCTAAGTTTTATAGTGTAACTTAGAATTTTTTGTGAAACTACAGACCTGAAAAATGAAGACGTGCTTTGCTAAAGTACTGTACTCAACTGACAGGTACTGTCACATACTCTGTAAAATGTAATTTGCTACATGATGCAGGCTTAGGGTGAGGGGTCTTTACTTAGGTTCCTGGTCAGCTAATTCTCCCTGGTTTGGATCTATTGACAACTCCTGCTGAGACTGAGGCATTCCTAATATGGACACCTTAAGAGATTATCAGATGGCTGAAATGAATATGCTTGTTTGGGTGATTGAATTAAACCTGTGTAGAATGTGATACGTGTGGACCTAACAGGACACCTGGATGTCAAGTACCTTTCTTACATTAATTTCAAACGGATTTTCAGGCAGAATCTGTTCATCTTTTGTGTTTTATATGTTGACATATCTTATTTACCCAAAACAATACTGGTAAACCATATTCAGAGACGCAATAACTCAAGTCAATGGTTACAAATGTTATAGAAATTTATTTCAATAATCATTTCTCTATACTAAAGCCATGATTGTCAATGTACATTTCTACATTTCAAATTTGTGGAAAGATTTGCATAACATACTGTATGAAAACTTTACTGCCGTTTAGGTATCACAACAAAAAAAGATGCGGGTGGCAAAGTACATGGCAAATGATGGATAATAAAAATGAAGCAGGGGTGAGGAACCCATGAGCCTTTATGATCACATATTCTGCTGGTTAATGGTGTAATTCAACTTCTTCGATACATACTTGAATTATAAATCAGGACAGAGACATCTAAACACTTTTCCATTTAGCACTATATTTACACCTGGAAGAAGTGATTTAGTGGCTCACTATCCCAACATCATCCAGTGAATCAAACATCCAGTCATCAGCTGGTTAACAATAACCTTCACATACTCTGCAACCCGATGAGGGTTTCTCTGGCTGGAGCACATCACAAACAGATCTGGGACCAGGCTAGATTTATATATACAAAACCTGACTCAGAGTATGTAGTAGGCCTACATTTTATAGATTGCTACTTCACATTAACTGTCCCATTTCAATCTGCTCCCAAGTCATTCATCATTAGAAGTTGCGTGGGCGTGTCTTCATCTCCACACTCTTAAAGGAGTAGCGCTCTCCACTGCGGCTGTCTGTCAGGATGTACCAGGTGCCCCAGTAAATGCCGTTGGTCAGCCCGCTGTAGCGCCCGCGGTAGTACCGTCCATTCAGGTTAGCCGCCAGGCAGGCATCGAACCACCAGCCCGCACCGTAGTACTGAGCACAGTTCCCCGAGGTGTAGCGGTCATGATCACGGTCGTTGGTGCTGAACGCTCGGCCGTCGTGGTTGTAGCGTTTGCTGTAGCTCAGGGCATTTCCCGCGTCACCAGAGTACTCCCGTGCTGTCAGACGGTACCTGGGAGAAGGAGAGACAACATTTACTCAGCGTTCATAACCAAGTGAGGTGGTATTTACATACGACTAGGAAAATACACTTGAACGCCCCTCCAATTGGTAATTACTAGTGGGACACTCGTCTATCATCCCTGATCTCTGTCTTCTCCCACATACTGACCTCTGATGTCACCTACTAAGGAAATTACCTCACTAACAGTATTTTCGGCAGTTACAAATGCATCCAACTCATATTTATTACTTCACACCTGGAAATTGCCACATTCCCACTTGGTTATGAACACAGCATAACACCATGAGTGTATTAGTTTATTATATGTTAAAGAGATATGTTCACTCCAAATCAAAGTTTGTCAGATGTTTACTGACTTCCAAAGAGGTCTTATGTGGAGATGAGTCCACGTCATACTCCATCAGTTGTGTAGATCCAGATACATGCATTAAACAGATAGGCACTGTCTAATTTCAGGCTGTGCCTATCCTCACATTCAGATGCCGTGGGACCTGAACTGATCTTGACATTATCCCACTTTTGTAAAAAAAAAAAATATATATATATATATATATATATATATATATATATATATATTTGCTCATCTTTGATTTTGAGGCAAACAATTTCTTTAATTTGTGTATTATATACACTGTACATCTTTGTCTTCCTATCCATCTGTGTGTTTCCATTACTTCTGTGTCTCTGTTGCCACTCTAAAGGTGTTGTAGGTGGCTTGGCGTTTCTGCTTGTGCCAGTCCTCCAGTTGAATACGCAGTAGGTGTTGACCAGTGTTGGTGAGAGCATGCAGCGCTGCGTTCCCCAGCCAGTGTTCTCCCTGTGGGGAACCAAAACCCTCGCGATACTCCTGCCACGTCCGATTGAAGTCCACCGAGCCATCTCTCCGACGCTGGAACATCGTCCACCCTCCGCCTGCCGTCTCCATGTCACACTCTGCCTGGGGAGGGCAAATGTAACAACTCTTGGACATCCGACACAATAATGATGACGTTTCCCTGAACATTGCCAATAGTAGAGAGAATATGCGGGGTGATTATTGAGATACAGTATGTAACGCATTGAGACATTTTTCTGTAATCAGTGGCCTTGTGGTTTGAGTGTCCGCCATGAGATTGGAAGGTTGGGAGTTCCATCCCCAGCTGAGTCATACCAAAGATTGTAAAAATGGAACACGGTGCATCTCTGCTTAGCACTCAGCAGTAAGGAGATATATTTGGGGTAAGGCCCTGTGATAGACTAGCATCCTGTCCAGAGGATGTACTTGTACATCAAGCTGCCTTATGCTACAGAAACAGGAGATGGGCTCCTGCTCCTGTGAGCCGTTCTGGCTTGCACAAACAAGGCTACTGTACTACTGTAATCTGTAACATCAGCTCCCTCCTTGTCTGTTTTTTCTCACTGCATGTTCCCCTCCAAGCTCTACAGATGGTGCATAACACACATACAGCAAACAGGTTGTTTGCATTTTGTGTGTGTAAGTATTATGTGGTACCTCGACTGCAGGTCTGTGTGGGTCAGGCTGGATGGTGTAGATTCCGTTCTCTCGGATCCCCAAACGATAGATCTCAGCACAGTCCTGAGGATGCAGCCTCACTGAGGGGGCAACTGCAACACACACACACACACACACACACACACACACACACACACACACACACACACACACACACACACACACACACACACACACACACACACACACACACACACACACACACACACACACACACACACACACACACACACACACACACACACACACACACTTGCGCTCTTATATCTGTATATTTTGTACGCACATGCGCACACATGCACTCAAGTAAACACACACACACACACACACACACACACACACACACACACACACACACACACACACACACACACACACACACACACACACACACACACACACACACACACACACACACACACACACACACACACACACACTGCTCTCACCTGTTGGAGGGTGTTGCGTGATGCTTCTCAATAGTAGTAGCAAGTCCTTCTCTCCCTCTCTCCCAACCGCTGCCCCCTCTAAACACATAAAACAAGAAGAGGTGTGAGATTGAGGACCCATCCCACTGTAGTTACATATAGCAGTTATCTTCTGATCTGTTGTAGAAGTTATATGGTGGTTTTGTGAAGGTTAAAGAGTTGTGTACTGGGTTGTGAGATACCAGTGAACTATCTATCTGCCTTACTCATCCCACACAGAGCCTTGCATTCCTGTGCACTCACCTCTGACCGACACAGACCAGGCCTCACTATGACTTTGTTAACTGTGAGTGTGTGTGGCCCTCTTAAGAGATAGGAGAGACACCGTCATTGTGTGGAGAGGGATCAAGAGAATGAACAGGAGGATACACAGAAAGAGAGAAGATAGGTAGTAACAATGTGTGCATCTGTGTGTGTGTGTGTATGTGTGTGTGTTCGTCATGCTCCTCACCCAGTCGTCTGGCCATAGCCCTGAGGGCCTGGCTGTGACAGTGAAGGTCACACTCTGTCAGCACTGCAGCCATCAGAGCCAGAATGGCCCCCAGCGTGTCCTCTCCCTGGCCTGCCTGGCCCCTGGGGGCCCCCGGCTCCTGGAAGGAATGCATACATCGCTGCAACTGGAACAGACGCTCCGACATATCCCCTGCCTGCAGAGACCACACACAGCATTACAGTCATGACATGACACACACACACATGCATGTACCAGCATTTACAGTCACATCACACAAACACAAACCGACACTAAGGCATGCAAAGTAGATGACTGCCACAGACTCAATCACTCAGTCACGCTTACATCCCTCCTAGCCATGTCAGTGGAACACCTGTCATTGCATGAGCTCAGCAAAGCCATATGATGAGGACATTTATAAACCCAAGCCTAATTTTACTCCCACTTTGATTGTTATCTCTGGAAAGCATCTGTCAAGTGGTGCCAAGTGAAGAGTGCCCCTAATCCCCAGAGTAGGGACCTGTTGCCCACTCTCCACATACTATACCACTGACACTAATGCTTACGACACCAGATACTACCCACTGGGCACAGACGTCAATTCAACATCTATTTCACGTTGGTTCAACATAATTTCATTTAAATTACGTGGAAACGTTGATTCAACCAATGTGTACCCAGTGGGTGTCTATGCCACTATGCTACAGAGTTGGGCTCAATTCCATTTCAATTGGCTGAGTGACGTTATGTCCATAGTCACTGTTTCAGCGGCCTAAACTTTACACCCATGCCACACAAACCAGAGGGACATGGTGTGTCAGACTCAGAGACTCTGCACCAGCATTATCTAATCGCCACTACCGAGAAAACATTGTCCAGGCCTTCCTCTGTGCCACCCAGCTCAGAATACTCATTGTTTGGTGTGTACAATACCTGAGTTAGTTATATCAATACCTCACTCATTCTACTGGGAAAAGCACAGGAAATGACCTCAGATTGACCTGGTGATGTCACTCACCTCGGGCTGGACCTGTCGGACTTCTTGTCTGTGTTCCTCCCTCAGAGGGGGGTCGGAGGCAGCCAGGGGGGAAACCACCACCCTGCAGCCCGCTGTCCCAGGGCTCCCCTCACACCCCCCTGACCCTATCCTCGCAGGCGGAGCGGCCACCAAACTGTCCCTGCAAGGGGTGTGGGGACAGACTGGGGGTGCGTCTGGGGGGGACAACACGGCCCCCACACACAGGGACAGCAGTAGTGGGACCACACCGATTGAGCCCAGTAGAATCATGGGAAACTCCTAAAATAATTTGAAAAGCTGGCAGAATTCAGTCTCTCAGACACCTCTGAGTTTCGTCGTTTACTGTGCCTCCCGACACCGGTTTTCACCTTAAAGCAGTTCCTCCTTGCCAGCCTCTTGGATTTGGGTGCCCACACCTCTTGGGTGCCACTTGTCCTTTTTTTCTTTTTTGTTGTACTTGATGGGTTTCTACTCCACTCCTGAGTCTGTCGGCTTGATGCTTTGTTTGAAGCCTTGGATGGTGTCCCTCCACTCTCTGCCCATATAACCTTCTTCTATTTCTGTGTGAACTTCATCTTTTTCTGTCTCTCCATGTCTATCTCTTTTTTTACTCTAATCTTACTGTAATCCCGATCTCTGTGTATGTCTCTTTCTATCTTTGTTTCTATCTATATACCTATTTCATCCTCTCAACTTCTCTTCCTATTTTTTCTCTCTCCCTCTGTTTCTCTTTCTCACTCTCTTTCTGTTAGTGAGGTTCTTTTGGCTCAAAATCCTAGATAACTGCGCCTCTCTTTGCTGTCTGGCACGCACTAACGCACACACCTCCTGATTCTCACACACACACACACACACACACGCACAGACACATGGTCACACACAATCCATCCATCTCCTTGACCAATCCCCTCTCTCTCTCTCTCTCTCTCTCTCTCTCTCTCTCTCTCTCTCTCTCTCTCTCTCTCTCTCTCTCTCTCTCTCTCTCTTTCTCTCTCCCTCTCTCTCTCTGACTCTCACTCTCCCTCTCTCCCTCTCCCTCTCTCACTCTCCCTCTCTCCCACAGTTTATGGACACAGAAACCAGAGGAGTGTTCGAGGAGCTTGTTGTAGAGTTGCATCCCATCTCAAATGAACAGACATTTTCAGTAGACTGGATTTTTACTCGCCTCTCCATTTGTCTCTTATCTCACACACATGCTCAAGTCACATGTTCCTCCCCCTCCTACCTACCTCCCTCTCTCTTTTTCTCTTTCTTTCTCTCTCTCTCTCTCTCTCTCTCTCTCTCTCTCTCTCTCTCTCTCTCTCTCTCTCTCTCTCTCTCTCTCGCTCTCTCGCTCTCTCTCTCTCTCTCTCTCTCTCTCTCTCTCTCTCTCTCTCTCTCTCTCTCGCTCTCTCTCTCTCTCTCTCTCTCTCTCTCTCTCTCTCTCGCTCTCTCTCGCTCTCTCTTCCCCTCTCTCTCTCTCGCTCTCTCTTCCCCTCTCTCTTTCCCTCTGACAGTCAGTGCCTGCCTTTAACTCTCCTCTGTTAACGTGTGTCTGTGTGAAAAATGTGTATGTGTATATTTGAGACGCTTTTCCTCTAAGAGGCCAAATCTTTTCTTGCACTACTCTCTCTTGTATATCCTCCCCCCATACCTTTAGTTTATTGCTGGACGTGTTTACCAACTGAGTTCCTACCAGGTAGTAAAGACTAGGCACTCAGTAGTGTAGAGCAGTCAGGAATTCGTCCATTAACACTAGGGCCATCCCGACTCATTAGCAGTGGTGTAAAGTACTAAAGTAAAAAATACTTTAAAGTACTACTTAAGTCGTTTTTGGGAGTATCTGTTCTTTACTTTACTATTTATATTTTGGGCAACTTTTAATTTTACTTCACTACATTCCTAAAGAAAATCATGTACTTTTTACTCCTTACATTTTCCCTGACACCCAAAAGTGCTCATTACATTTTGAATGCTTAACAGGACAGGAAAATTGTCCAACTCACACACTTATCAAGAGAACATCCCTGGTCATCCCTACTGCCTCTGACCTGGCAGACTCACTAAACACAAATGCATCTTTTGTAAAATATGTCTGAGTTTTGGAGTGTGCCCCTGGCTGTACGTACTTTTTACAAACAAGAAAATGGTGTCGTCTGCTTTGCTTAAAATATAAGTGATTTGTAATTATTTATACATTTACTTTTGATACTTAGAACCAAATACTTTTAGACATTTACTCAAGAAGTACTTCAAGGAAAAACTTCCACTTTTACTTGAGTAACTTTCTATTAAGGTATCTATACTTTTACTCAAGTATGGCAATTGGTTACTTCTTCCACCACTGCTCATTAGGATGTGCCAAATGGACGCATCAACAGAATACACACCCACGGACACACAGTCTGCCCACAGCCAAGGGGCAAAGACACTTCCAGACATTCCCTTTGGCATTTTCCCTTTCACTGTCAGACAGTACGAGTTCAGTCAGTCAGGAATGGAGAGCAGTCCATCATCCCTGTCCCAGTGTCCCTTCTTTGAATGCACAGACAAGCATGGAGGACTGAATGTCTTCAGGGAGTTCAGAATCTCAGAAAATATCCGGGTAAGATTGGACACAACAGCACTTTGGCGATGAAGTACAGGGCTGAGCAGCTGCATTCTAGATCAAAAACAAGACACAGAACAGAACCTTGAGTTAGAATCACAGAGTTCTATTATGGAGCCTTGATTGAATATAATTGTATATTTGACTTATGAGATTCATTATACAAATCATTCAGCTGCAGACAGTAGATACAACAGAGAGTAGCTCCTCAACATCTGTGGTGAATATAATGCTCAGGCAAGATAGTAATTATGAGTAGATCAGTTCTCTCAATAGGCCCCCCCCAAAAATCACTACTGGAGATGATTTTTGGCCTGCACAAGAACGCCCTCTTCACCAGTATTCAGAGCTTCTGCCAGAAATTAACGAAGACTGTCCTCTAGTGGTGCTCATATTTGCTGTCTTCATCACAGAAATGTGATAATAACCAATAGCGATCCGAAATTACATTTTCAGCCTTACATAAAAAACAAAATACACTTCCAGATATTAGGCTACATAAACTAAAACATAAAAAACATAAAAAACAAAATACTCTTCCAGATATTAGGCTAGGGGAGATATTATGCTATGGACTATAGACTGCAAATGTGTGGTATGTTTCGAGACAGTCTGCTTTGGGTAACATAATACGCCATTGTTTTATGGAACATAGACAGTCATGCCATGTATGCTGTCTTTTTTACAAAACAAAATGTATCTTCCATAAAAACATGTTGAGGTGCTGTCTGCTTCTCTCCTACTGCTCATGGTGTTCTTTAGCCTGGCATGTTATATCAGGGCAAATGTGCTATTGCAATTTGGAGAACTTTAAGAATAGATTAATTTGTACAATAAAAAAACAAGGATTTTACAAACTTACTATAGATCCATCTCTGGTGCAGTAAGTGGGCGTGGTGTATCCTGTTTGTGCGTGATTACGTTACAGCGCGGTGACGCAAGACTAGTTGTTTTGGAGGAAGTGAGAGAGAAAAAATCAGTCGCGAAAAGAAACCAGGGCAAAAGACAAGACAACAAAATCTGAACAAAAATTATATAGCTAAATATACGTATTTACACTAATCTGAAGGGAATCTGAAAATACTAATCGGGGAATCTGAATATCAAAGAGAGATAAGCATCTCAAGCTGCAGAAACCAACTTGATACATTAACATTTTAACTGGGTAATCTAGCTAACGCATTAACTAGCTATCTATTTTGCTCGTGACAGTTATTCAATTTCAACAAGAGGCTCACCTGAGTCGATACAGCGGTCTGGTGTGTTGGAAGTTGAAGGTAAGCTCTGAGATGTAATTAACTAGCTAATGACTGCGACATAATATAACATTATTTCATAGGGAAAGCTTTTGTTCATGGTCTAACGTTACCGGGGGAATACAAGAAATGGGCGACCGTCACAGTGGGGCGGCCTCTTGCAGTCGAATTGAGCAATAGGTCGGGGACGGTGTAGCCGTGGGCCTCCTGTCCTGTCAGCTCCGACGGAGTGAACATTGCGTTCTAATGTGGACATGACCGAAAATATTTTCTGTTGTCCATTAATAACCACTTGAAATGTAGTTTGAACAACAACGACGCCGCAAATTGAAGGTTCAGGACATTCCAAATAGCTAAGCTTCCATGTTTCAAAACAACATTTTATGGAACATTACATTACATATATCTTTGTACAGAAGATTGATTCATGCATTGTTTGTTAGATATGTCACACGTAGGATCCCAGTGAGTCGATTGTAAAACAAACGTCTTGTCGGTCCTGAGCTTGTGGAAATCTTTCTCCCATGTGATCTGACATCTATAACGCAGTGTCATGGGTTGCAGATTAGACGAGGACTGGGGTTGTTACAGTAACAACTAACTTGTATTTATAGGAATCCTACTGTAAAATTTAACAATTATACTAGTTTATATTATGACAACTATTCATTTGTATGTTGGTTATATTCAGTTACAGTGTTGGTTATAGTTCCACTACAACATAGACATGATACTGTGCTTTCCAGCTAGACATTTTGTCAGCATAGAGATGACCTTTCCCCTCGTTAGAGCATCACTGTGTCACACTCACAGTATCTCCAGCTGCGGGAGTCACACTAACAGGGACTCAGGTGCAGCTGTCAACCTGGTAGCATTGAGGGTGTTAAGTATGTGACATGTTTGGAAATTAGTTAATCTCATCAGGGTTATTTATGCACAACACATCTAGCCTATATTTAGACTTTGTTTGTGTCTGAATGTGCCTCTGTATCTGGGTGTACAGTGGGGCAAAAAAGTATTTAGTCAGCCACCAATTGTGCAAGTTCTCCCACTTAAAAAGATGAGAGGCCTGTAATTTTCATTATAGGTACACTTCAATTATGACAGACAAAATGAGGGGAAAAAATCCAGAAAATCACATTGAAGGATTTTTAATGAATTTATTTGCAAATTATGGTGGAAAATAAGTATTTGGTCACCTACAAACAAGCAAGATTTCTGGCTCTCACAGACCTGTAACTTCTTCTTTAAGAGGTTCATCTGTCCTCCACTCGTTACCTGTATTAATGGCACCTGTTTGAACTTGTTATCAGTATAAAAGACACCTGCCCACAACCTCACAGTCACACTCCAAACTCTACTATGGCCAAGACCAAAGAGCTGTCAAAGGACACCAGAAACAAAATTGTAGACCTGCACCAGGCTTGGAAGACTGAATCTGCAATAGGTAAGCAGCTTGGTTTGAAGAAATCAACTGTGGGAGCAATTATTAGGAAATGGAAGACATACAAGACCAATGATAATCTTCCTCGATCTGGGGCTCCAGATCTCACTCCATGGGGTCCAAATGATCACAAGAACGGTGAGCAAAAATCCCAGAACCACACGGGGGGACCTAGTGAATGACCTGCAGAGAGCTGGGACCAAAGTAACAAAGCCTACCATCAGTAACACACTACGCCACCAGGGACTCAAATCCTGCAGTGCCAGACGTGTCCCCCTGCTTAAGCCAGTACATGTCCAGGCCCGTCTGAAGTTTGCTAGAGAGCATTTGGATGATCCAGAAGAAGATTGGGAGAATGTCATATGGTCAGATGAAACCAAAATATAAGTTTTTGGTAAAAACTCAACTCGTCGTGTTTGGAGGACAAAGAATGCTGAGTTGCATCCAAAGAACACCATACCTACTGTGAAGCATGGGGGTGGAAACATCATGCTCTGGGGCTGTTTTTCTGCGAAGGGACCAGGATGACTGATCCGTGTAAAGGAAAGAATGAATGGGGCCATGTATCGTGAGATTTTGAGTGAAAACCTCCTTCCATCATCAAGGGCATTGAAGATGAAACGTGGCTGGGTCTTTCAGCATGACAATGATCCCAAACACACCATCCGGGCATCGAAGGAGTGGCTTCATAAGAAGCATTTCAAGGTCCTGGAGTGGCCTAGCCAGTCTCCAGATCTCAACCCCATAGAAAATCTTTGGAGGGAGTTGAAAGCAATGTGATTTTCTGGATTTTTTTTCTCATTTTGTCTGTCATAGTTGAAGTGTACCTATGATGAAAATTCCAGGCCCCTCATCTTTTTTTTAAGTGGGAGAACTTGCACAATTGGTGGCTGACTAAATACTTTTTTGCCCCACTGTATATGCATACAAATCATTGAAGTGACTGGTCCCAGCTGTCTCTCTACCTCTCCCTCCCTGTGCAGTGTTTAGAATCCAACATCATGGACAGAGGGCATCAGACCATAACCAAATAACACTGTTTGGGATTTGCTGGAGTCATCATGTTATGCATGATGTCATGCTACTCCCACAAGAGAACAATGCATACTATATACATATATACTATATGCATACTATATTAATGACCATGAAATGTGAAATATAACCGTGATTCACTGCCAAGTCTAGTGATGACAGTCAGACGATCAACCCAGTATTTTAGGAATCCATTCTTCACGTTATGGAGAACCTCTATACATACTGGAACTCCAGGCTACCTGATCCCTAGCCTCTCTGAGTTGGAGGTCAATGGTCAGTAGTCTTCTCTGGTAGTCATGTACGAGACTATGGTGTTGGCATGCCCAGTGGGCCATCCTGAAGGGCTGTTCTCCACGCTCCAGAGTCAATACACTGGCCCTGTTCGAATGATTTAAAAGTTTGCTCTTTATTGCTTGTTTCCTTCGGGAAACACAGGTCATAAGTGTTGGATAGCCAATGAGTTCTTCAAAGAAGCCAGAAAGCGAGGATTTTCATCAAAGTATTCAAAAATGGCCCCTACCTCACCACACTTCACTAGTTAATGGAGAGCAGAGCAGGAGCACTGAAGGGGTTCTTGTACTCAGAGGAGAACTAGAGTGTTTGGCCAACTCTGATGTCTGTGCAGTGATGTAAGTTAAGACTGTTTGTAAATATAGCCACCATTTGTCATTATCATATTAATGTTGGATTTATGAGTATGGCTAAACAATCTTTAAAAGTCTCACAGGTGGAGCAGTTGTCTGTAGTTGGATGTCTGCTGGCGGTCGCCTATGGGTTGTATTTTGAGTACAGATCCAGAGGCCTAGTTAGTAGTTTATCAATAGAAACACATGGCTTGTTAATGGCTATGGCTTGTTCACAGACCGAGACTACGAGTGGATCACAGGGCCTGGACACGAAGGGTCACTTACCCTGTTTCTAGGCTCTGACCCCACAGAGCCACAGCTGAGACAACACAGAGAGAGAGAGAGAAAGACAAAGACAGTGACCACTGTCCAGGGGGTTGTGTAAGTGTTGTTATTTTGGAACCTTTTTTTACAATTATCAGCTCTGAAAATGGAGAGAAGTGTCAGGCTTTGGCCAGATGGGACATCCCTGTGTTTCACTTAATTAAGGGTGAGTGGAGTGAGGGCTGTGGATGGATGGTAGGCTTGGCATTATACCGGTGTATACCGTTTAGGAGGCCAGCATCTCGGAGTCGCCTCTTCACTGTTGAGGCTGGTATTTTGCGGGTACTATTTAATAAAGCTGCCAGTTGAGCACTTGTGATGCATCTGTTTTGCAAATTAGGCACTCTAATGTACTTGTTCTCTTGCTCAGTTGTGCACCGGGGCCTCCCACTCCTCTTTCTATTCTGGTTAGAGCTGGTTTGCGCTGTTCTGTGAAGGAAGTAGCACACAGCGCTGTATGAGATCTTCAGTTTCTTGGCAATTTCTCGCATGGAATAGCCTTAATTTCTCAGAACATGGATAGACTGATGAGTTTCAGAAGAAAGGTATTTTGTTTCTGGCCATTTTGAGCCTGTAATCGAACCCACAAATGCTGATGCTACAGATACTCAACTAGTCTAAAGAAGGCCAGTTGTATTGCTTCTTTAATCAGAACAGTTTTCAGCTGTGCTAACATATTTCCAAAAGGGCTTTCTAATGATCAATTAGCCTTTTAAAATTATAAACTTGGATCAGCTAATACAACATGCCATTGGAACACAGGAGTGATGGTTGCTGATAATGGGCCTCTGTAATCCTATGTAGATATTCCATAAAAAATCTGCCGTTTCTAGCTACAATAGTCATTTACAACATTAAGAATGTCTACATCCTCTTTCCGATCAATTTGATATTTTAATGGACAAAAAAATTGCTTTTCTTTCGAAAACAAGGACATTTCTAAGTGACCCCAAACTTTTGAACGGTAGTATACATATACAGTACCAATCAAAAGTTTGGACACCTACTCATTTCCAGGTTTTTCTTTATTTTTAATATTTTCTACATCTTAGCATTCTCTCAACCAGCTTTATGATGTAGTCACCTGGAATGCATTTTAATGAACAGGTGTGTCTTAAGTTATTTTGTGAAATGTCTTTCCTTTGTAATGTGTTTGAGCCAATCAGTTGTGTTGTGACAAATTAGGCGGGTATACAGAAGATTGCCCTATTTGGTAAAAGACAAAGTTTATAATATGGCAAGAAAAGCTCAAATAAGCAAGAAATGACAGTCCATCATTACTTTAAGACATGAAGGTCAGTCAATCTGGTAAATTGTGAGATGCAGAGTAGGTGAACGGATGAGCTCCGCATGTGTGGTTCCCACCAGGAAGCAGGGAGGAGGAGGTGTGATAGTGTGGGGGTACTTTGCTGGTGACACTTATTTATTTAGAATTCAAGGCACACTTAACCAGCATGGCTACCACAGCATTCTGCAGCGACACACCATCCCATATCATCTGTTTTTCAACAGGACAATGACCCAACACACCTCCAGGCCGTGTAAGGGCTATTTGACCAAGAATGAGAGTGATGGAGTGCTGCATCAGATAAGCTGGCCTCCACAATCACCTGACCTCAAGCCAATTGAGATGGTTTGGGATGAGTTGGACCGCAGAGTGAAGGAAAAGCAGCCAACAAGTCCTCAGCATATGTGGGAACTCCTTCAAGACTGTTGTAAAAGCATTCCAGGTGAAGCTGGTTGAGAGAATACCAAGAGTGCAAAGCTGTCATCAAAGCAAAGGGTGGCTTTTTGAAGAATCTCAAATATTAAATATATTTTGATTTGTTTCACACTTTTTTGGTTACTACATGATTCCATATGTGTTATTTTATAGTTTCTACAATGTAGAAAATTGTAAAAATAGAGAAAAATCCTTGAAAGAGTAGGTGTTCTCAAACTTTTGACCGGTAGTGTATATCGTGGAACACTATCTTCAAAAAGGCAGCAACCTCAGCAGTGGCGCTTGTTTGTAGTGGACTGTGGCTGTGCTGTGGCATAGCCTTGTTTTGTTAATTTATTTTTTTCCTGAGCCCTTGTCACAGTCAAGTCACAGCTATTTTATAGTAAAAACATATGATGTAATATAGCAGAATTAAATTGACCAGAATATTTTTCCTAATAAAAAAAGTTTCCAGTGCAAAGTGATGCTTATCTCATGCCTGGAACAGTTATTCTCTGTGATCATTTAAAACGGTTCTCAATTTAGCGAGTTGAAAGACATTTTTTTTTTCAGTGATACAAACCTAAATTTGTCTTTTCAATATACAGATATTAGATTTATTTTTCTGCCTGTTCTTTGGAATTTTCCAAATGGATGAACGATTCCACATTGAACACTGCATGGGGATGAATTATGGCCAGGACATCTGCTTGGTGAGTAGGCCCAGGCTTAATGATTCTGATGAAAATATGCTCTGTCTTTAGCAAACTAATGTTTTTGCATATTTTTAGTGTGGAACCAGTCTATGTTTAGGGGGACTATTTGCCTAGGCTAACCAATTCTAGATGGCACTAGCAGTTTGCAAAGTAGCTTAAGAGGAAAATAGACGGAATGCAATTATTCAAAAATCGCAGCTTGTTGCAGGAACACATTTTCTACTTCAGTCAACCAGCCCATTTTGAATTTGTGATGAAACTGTTTGTTTTTTTGGCAAGGAATGTTGCTCCTGTATCCCATTAGTTAAATATGTTTTTATAGGCATTTATTTCTGTTGGCCGAACGGAAGCTTGTGTGCGTACTCGGCACACGTGAGTGAATGAGACACAGAGGGGAAAGAGAATTTAGGGGAAAGAACGGTGTGATGTTTGACTTGTTTTCATTTTTGTTGTGCCCTGCCAATGCACATGTACAAATGGAACACTGGAGTCAAAGCAAATTAATGTTGTCAAGACAATTTCACTTGCCCGTTCGGTTAGCCACAAATCACATTCCACCAAATAGTTTTACAGTATTGGATAAAAAACAATCTCTGGTTGAAGATCGAGATTTGACATCCTGATGGTGTATATCTTGATGGTAATAGGCCGGACAAAGGCTGTTGTACTCATTAATCTGACTGTTGGCCTGGCTGTTACATTGTTGTTTCCCATGATAAACACAAGATGGATTTGAATGGGTCCACTCTCGTCATTGTTTCAGTATAACATTGGGGGGCTTTTCTATTATCCTTTATCTCAGTCAGTGCCAGATAGGACTGTGCTAGGCTCTTTCCTATGACACTGCACCAGGTGTGTGTGCCTTGGTGAGAGATCTCACCTAGATTTCTCCATTGAGAGAATGTGCCCTCAAAGTTAGGATGTTTGCCATTAGTATTGAAGCCTAATCACTTATTAAAACTGGAGTTTGGGAACGGCCACCCTGGAAGTGATTGGGAAAGAGTAAAGTTTTATGGTTGTCGTTCTCTCGCCTATGATTTGAAACACGATCTAGTCCTCAGACTGTGTCTGTGTGTGTGTGTGTGTGTGTGTGTGTGTGTGTGTGTGTGTGTGTGTGTGTGTGTGTGTGTGATTAGGGAACACATGACTGGAATGAAGAGTTTAAGTCTGATGCCCAGTGGAATAGCACTCAATCTACAGTACACACAGTGCTAAATCACACACATTATAGCATTTTCTGACGCTCATGGTGCGGAGCTATGGATTTCAACCCCAGCGATCAGTTTGAAACTATTTGAAAAATATAAAATGTCTAGAGAAATCAGGTAAATATACTTGTAAGAACTACTTTTTTCCAGGTGTGTGCATATTTTTGTGTTTAGATAGGGCAGGGGTGTCAAACTAATTTCCCCCGGGGGCCCGTTTGGTCTTCACCATGGTCTGGACCCCGGTAGGGCCACGCTGAAAATGTGTTATTTCCTCGCTGTCAAAATGTGCAAATAATGATCCGCTATCCATCGTTTCTGGAATTTTGGATGCTCCCTTACTGTCTAGCTTTAGTTTTGATGATTGTTAGTGAGTTGGACACATTGAAGATACATTATAATGTCTACACAGTTTCAATTTGGTTTTAGTCATTTGGAAGAAACTAATTATACAAAAAATATATATAATTTTTAAACTAATACATCATGGCGGGCCTTACTAAATCATCTCGTGTGTGTGCGTGCATAGTCCAAGTCCTGGGTTGCATCCAAATAATCAACTTTCTCCCAATGTATGGATTTGAAAGGAAATGACTGTTAAATGGAACCTCCCTCTTGGCCTACATCAATACAATGCTTTTAAATGTTTAGGGAGTAGTGAACGAGTGCACACTTCAGGAGGAAGGAAAGATTGAGACTCAACCCTGATTTTGTGTGTGGTCTCTCCTCAGACACGACAGAATGACGTCCAGGAAGAAAGTGCTCCTGAAAGTCATCATCCTTGGGGATTCTGGGTTGGTCACCGAGTATTTGTGTTCTCTTCCTGTTTGACCAGTGTTTTGTTTTCCACTTTGATAAGACTGCTGTTTGGGTATTCCAGATTCATTAGAAACTTCAGTCTACTACAGTCTTCCTGTACAGTCAGACTGCTGTTTGGTTGTGCCACACATTTACAGATAACTGCCAAAATAAAGAAAACACTAGAGTAAGTGAGGGGTACAAAGTATATTGAAAGCAGGTGCTTCGATAAAGGTGTGGTTCCTGAGTTAATTAAGCAATTAAAACATCCCGTCATGCTTACGGTCATGTATACAAATGCCCAGTTGCCCATTATTTTGGCTAACATGGCTAGAATTAGATCGCTCAGTGACTTTGAAAGAGGGGTCTCAAAGGAGCATAGGGGGTTTAAAGGATGAGTGTCCACAGTATTGCATCAGAGCACCTCTAATGGGGTTTTAATGGTGTCTGATCTCTCTCTGCTCCTCATTGAGTTTGGCTCATGAGCCATTGGCCATGGTTCCTCTTTCACCGTTAGGACTGAATGGATAGATGGAATAATGCAGCAATGTAAATAGATGAATAATTATCTTTAACACCTTTCTTTCCCCTGCTTGTTGTCCACCTCTCTTTCCCTTCATATCTCTCTCCTTCTCAGAGTTGGGAAGACCTCCCTGATGAACCAGTATGTGAATAGGAAGTTCAGTAACCAGTACAAAGCCACAATAGGAGCTGACTTCCTGACCAAGGAGGTGATGGTGGACGATCGGCTCGTCACAATGCAGGTACAGAGACGTGGCTACAGCACCATCATCACAGCCACAATATCCAATAATAAAGATGGCGCCGATAGACATGGCCGCCTTGTTTCAGGCTCCGAAGCAACTTTGCAGTATTTTGTTTTTATAATGTTCTTTCTCACGTTATTAGCCCAAAACTTTCTTTGCATTATTACATACACCGGGAAATAACTTTTTGATATCAGAGAGGCGGTAACTCACCAGCATTCCTGAATTGTATCTTTTGTTCGTACCATCCAAGGCATTTGAACTTATCCCAGAGGCAGCTCCAAGACGCCGCCGGCGTAGAAGAGGTATTCGGAGTGGACTTTTAGTCCGACTCAGGAGGTGTGCACACTATCCACCGCTTCCGAGTATACTAGTCACGAATGTTCAGTCTGTGGAGAAAATAAAGAATCTACTTCCAGAGAGACATCAGGGACTATAACATACTCTGTTTCACAGAATCATGGCTCTCTCTGGATATACTGTCCCCGTCCATACAGCCAGCTGGGTTTTCAATACATCAGCAGATAGGAATATAGTACTCCAGGAACGAGAAAGGTGAAGGTGTATGTTTCATGATTAACTACTCATGGTGTGATTGTGGTAACGTACAGGAACTTAAGTTATTTTGTTCACCCGGCCTGGAATACGTCACAATCAAATGTCGACCGTATTACCTCCATACAGAATTTTCTTCACAGCCGTGTGTATATCTTCATTTCGATACCACGACAGCTCTCAAGGAACTACACTGGACCTTGTGTAAACTGCATATCCTGAAGCCGCATTTATTAAAGCTGGGTATTTCAGTAAAGCAAATCTGAGGAAAACGCTACCGAAGTTATATCAACACATCGCCTGCAGTACTTTTGTGCTTCAAAAACTCTTAACCATTGTTACTCTCCCTTCTGGGATGGCTACAAGGTCCTCCTCCGCCCTCCCTTTGGCAAATCAGAGCACGACTCCATTTTGCTCCTCCCTTCCTATAGGCAGAAACTCAAACAGGAAGTACCCATGCTAAGGTCTATTCACGGCTGGTTTGACCAATCGGAATCCATGCTTCAAGGCTGTTTTGATCACGTGGACTGGGACATGTTACAGGTTGCCTCTGAGAATAACATTGATGTATATATTGATACAGTGACTGAGTTCATCAGGAAGTGTATAGGGGATGTTGTTCCCATTGTGGCGATTTAAAACCTATCCAAACCAAAAACCCTGTGTAGATGGCAGCATTCGTGATAATTGAAAGTGCGAACCACCACATTTAAGTACGGCAAGGTTCCGTAAGGCAAACGGGCAAAACGTCAGTACAGAAAGAAAGTGGATTCCCAATTCAACAGCTCAGACACGAGGCGTATGTGACAGACTCAAGATAATCACAGATTATGAAGGGGAACACCAGCCACTTCGCAGACACCAATGTAATGCTCCCGGACAAGATAGCCTTCGCCAGCTTTGAGAATAACACAGTGTCGCTGACATGGTCCGCTCCCAAGGACGGTCAGCTCTCGTTCTCCATGGCTGACGACAGTAAGACATTTAAGTGTATTAACCTTTGCAAGGCAGCCAGCCCAGGCGGCATCCTTAGAGCGTGCGCAGACCAGTTGGCTGGAGTGTTTACGGACATATTCAATCTCTCCCTATCTCAGTCTGCTGTCCCCACTTGCTTCAACATGTCCACCATTGTTCCTGTACCCAATAAATCAAAGGTAACTGAACTAAATGACTACCGCCCCTTACCATTCACTTGTGTCATGAAGTGCTTTGAAAGGCTAGTAAACCTACACAGGATCGGTGTCTCCCCTGCGGACGGTTGAGCTAATGTAGGCTAAGTAACAAAAAAAGTTCCCAGGACATAGACATATCTGATATGGGCAGAAAGCTTAAATTCTTGTTTCTCAAACTGCACTGTCAAATTTACAGTAGCTATTACAGTGAAAGAATAGCATGCTATTGTTTGAGGAGAGTGCACAATTATGAACTTGAAAATGTTTTATTAAACAAATTAGGCACATTCTGAACAGATATGCAATGGTTCATTGGATAAGTCTAAAACTTTGCACATACACTGCTGCCATCTAGTGGCCAACATCTACATTGCGTCTGGGCTGGAATAAGATATTATGGCCTTTCTCTTGCATTTAAAGAGTGTAGAAGTGTAGCAAAATGCTTGTTGAACAACAAGAAAATCTTAAGAACTAGAAGCGAGGCAGCCCTCTGTCGTAGTCATTTTTACCTGCAATACAATATAACAATCGATCCACAGATGATACAATCACCATCGTACTGCACACTGCCTTATTCCATCTGGACAAGAGGAATGCATACAGTTGAAGTCAGAAGTTTACATACACCTTAGCCAAGTACATTTAAAATCGGTTTTTCACAATTCCTGACATTTAATCCTAGTAAAAATTCCTTGTCTTAGGTCAGTTAGGATCACCACTTTATTTTAAGAATGTGAAAAGTCAGAATAATAGTAGAGAATTATTTATTTCAGCTTTTATTTCTTTCATCACATTCCCAGTGGGTGAGAAGTTTACATACACTCAATTAGTATTTGGTAGCATTGCCTTTAAATAGTTTAACTTGGGTCAAACATTTGGGGAAGACTTCCACAAGCTTCCCACAATAAGTTGGGTGAATTTTGGCCAATTCCTCCTGACAAAGCTGGTGTAACTAAGTCAGGTTTGTAGGTCCCTTTGCTCACACACACTTTTTCAGTTATGCCCACAAATGTTCTATAGGAATGATGCTTTGTGATGGCCACTCCAATACCTTGATTTTGTTGTCCTTAAGCCATTTTGCCACAACTTTGGAAGTATGCTTGGGGTCATTGTCCATTTGAAGACCCATTTGCGACCAAGCTTTAACTTCCTGACTGATGTCTTGAGATGTTGCTTCCAAGTGTCTGCTAAATGGCATATATCCTTGTGATGCCATCTATTTTGTGAAGTGCACCAGTCCCTTCTGAAGCAAAGCACCCCCACAACATGATGATGCCACCCCTGCGCTTCACAGTTGGGATGGTGTTCTTCGGCTTGCAAGCGTCCCCCTTTTCCTCCAAACATAACGATGGTCATTATGGCCAAACAGTTCAATTTTTGTTTCATCAGACCAGAGGACATTTCTCCAAAAAGTATGATCTTTGTCTCCATGTGCAGTTGCAAACCGTAGTCTTCCTTGCTGATCGGCCTTTTAGGTTATGTCGATATAGGACTCGTTTTACTGTGGATATAGATACTTTTGTACCCGTTTCCTCCAGCATCTTCACAAGGTCCTTTGCTGTTGTTCTGGGATTGATTTGCACTTTTCGCACCATAATATGTTCATCTCTAGGAGACAATGCGTCTCCTTCCTGAGCGGTATGATGGCTGGGTGGTCCCATGGTGTTTATACTTGTGTACTATTGCTTATACAGATGAACGTGTGGTACCTTCAGGTGTTTGGAAATTGCTCCCAAGGATGAACCAGACTTGTGGAGGTCTACAATAATTTTTTTCTGACGTCTTGGCTGATTTCATTTGATTTTCCCATGATGTCAAGGAACGAGGCAGTGAGTTTGAAGGTAGGCCTTGAAATACATCCACAGGTACACCTCCAATTGACTCAAATGATGTCAATTAGCGTATCAGAAGCTTCTAAAGCCATGACATAATTTTCAGGAATTTTCCAAGCTGTTTAAAGGCCCAGTCAACTTAGTGTAAGTAAACTTCTAGCCCACTGGAATTGTGATACAGTGAATTATAAGTAAAATAATCTGTCTGTAAACAATTGTTGGAAAAATTACTTGTCATGCACAAAGTAGATGTCCTAACCGACTTGCCAAAACTATTTTGTTAACAAGAAATTTGTGGAGTGGTTGAAAAAACTAGTTTTAATGACTCCAACCTAAGTGTATGTAAACTTCCGACTTCAACTGTAATTAAATTGGGGTTTCCTCTTTTCTTAGACAGTTCAAATCAAATGTATTTATATAGCCCTTCGTACATCAGCTGATATCTCAAAGTGCTGTACAGAAACCCAGCCTAAAACTCCAAACAGCAAGCAATGCAGGTGTAGAAGCACGGTGGCTAGGAAAAACTCCCTAGAAAGGCCAAAACCTAGGAAGAAACCTAGAGAGGAACCAGGCTATGTGGGGTGGCCAGTCCTCTTCTGGCTGTGCCGAGTGGAGATTATAACAGAACATGGCCAAGATGTTCAAATGTTCATAAATGACCAGCATGGTCGAATAATAATAAGGCAGAACAGTTGAAACTGGAGCAGCAGCACGGCCAGGTGGACTGGGGACAGCAAGGAGTCATCATGAGTCATCATGTCAGGTAGTCCTGGGGCATGGTCCTAGGGCTCAGGTCCTCCGAGAGAGAGAAAAAAAGAGATAAGGAGAGAATTAGAGAACGCACACTTAGATTCACACAGGACACCGAATAGGACAGGAGAAGTACTCCATATATAACAAACTGACCCTAGCCCCCCGACACATAAACTACTGCAGCATAAATACTGGAGGCTGAGACAGGAGGGGTCAGGAGACACTGTGGCCCCATCCGAGGACACCCCCGGACAGGGCCAAACAAGAAGGATATAACCCCACCCACTTTGCCAGAGCACAGCCGCCACACCACTAGAGGGATATCTTCAACCACCAACTTACCATCCTGAGACAAGGCTGAGTATAGCCCACAAAGATCTCCGCCACGGCACAACCCAAGGGGTGAGGGGGCGCCAACCCAGACAGGACGACCACAACAGTGAATCAACCCACTCAGGTGATGCACCCCCTCCAGGGATGGCATGAGAGAGCCCCAGTAAGCCAGTGACTCAGCCCCTGTAATAGGGTTAGAGGCAGAGAATCCCAGTGGAAAGAGGGGAACCGGCCAGGCAGAGACAGCAAGGGCGGTTCGTTGCTCCAGAGCCTTTCCGTTCACCTTCCCACTCCTGGGCCAGACTACACTCAATCATATGACCCACTGAAGAGATGAGTCTCCAGTAAAGACTTAAAGGTTGAGACCGAGTTTGCGTCTCTGACATGGGTAGGCAGACCGTTCCATAAAAATGGAGCTCTATAGGAGAAAGCCCTGCCTCCAGCTGTTTGCTAAGAAATTCTAGGAGGCCTGCGTCTTGTGACCGTAGCGTACGTGTAGGTATGTATGGTACCAAATCAGAGCGATAGGTAGGAGCAAGCCCATGTAATGCTTTGTAGGTTAGCAGTAAAACCTTGAAATCAGCCCTTGCTTTGACAGGAGTCCAGTGTAAAGAGGCTAGCACTGGAGTAATATGATCAAATTTTTTGGTTCTAGTCAGGATTCTAGCAGCCGTATTTAGCACTAACTGAAGTTTATTCAGTGCTTTATCCGGGTAGCTGGAATGTAAAGCATTGCAGTAGTCTAACCTAGAAGTGACAAAAGCATGAATTAATTTTTCTGCATCATTTTTGGACAGAAACTTTCTGATTTTTGCAATGTTACGTAGATGGAAAAAAGCTGTCCTTGAAATGGTCTTGATATATTCTTCAAAAGAGAGATCAGGGTCCAGAGTAACACCGAGGTCCTTCACAGTTTTATTTGAGACGGCTGTACAACCATTAAGATTAATTGTCAGATTCAACAGAAGATCTCTTTGTTTCTTGGGACCTAGAACAAGCATCTCTGTTTTGTCCGAGTTTAATAGTAGAAAGTTTGCAGCCTTCCACTTCCTTATGTCTGAAACGCATGCTTCTAGCGAGGGCAATTTTGGGGCTTCACCATGTTTCATTGAAATGTACAGCTGTGTGTCATCCGCATAGCAGTGAAAGTTAACATTACGTTTTCGAATAATATCCCCAAGAGGTAAAATATATAGTTGAAAACAATAGTGGTCCTAAAACAGAACCTTGAGGGACACCACAATTTACAGTTGATTTGTCAGAGGACACACCATTCACAGAGACAAACTGATATCTTTCCGACAGATAAGATCTAAACCAGGCCAGAACATGTCCGTGTAGACCAATTTGGGTTTCCAATCTCTCCAAAAGAATGTGGTGATCGATGGTATCAAAAGCAGCACTAAGGTCTAGGAGCACGATGACAGATGCAGAGCCTCGGTCCAATGCCATTAAAATGTCATTTACCACCTTCACATGTGCCGTCTCAGTGCCATGATGGGGTCTAAAACCAGACTGAAGCATTTCGTATACATTGTTTGTCTTCAGGAAGGCAGTGAGTTGCTGCGCAACAGCCTTCTCTAAAATTGAGAGGAATGGAAGATTCGATATAGGCCGATAGTTTTTTATATTTTCTGGGTCAAGGTTTGGCTTTTTCAAGAGAGGCTTTATTACTGCCACTTTTAGTGAGTTTGGCACACATCCGGTGGATAGAGAGCCGTTTATTATGTTCAACATAGGAGGGCCAGTTAGGCTAAGGCAAGGGCTGTTTCCTCTTCTATGCTGCTGCCGCCTCCGCTGCATTGTTCTCAATCCCAAAATGCTGGTTCACTTTGCAATTATGCACGTATTAACATGGGGAAAGGCACCAGTTCTATGGCATACTGAAGATTATTTTTCAGAACCGCGGACAGCGACCATATTCAACGCGGGAGAAAGTTAATTTGTTCTAAATAATATTCCATTTATTAGTGTTGCACCATTATTTTTGTATAGTATAACCATATACAATTTCAGTATCACATGTAGTGATGGACTATGCCATCCCCGTGGTCTCCGCAATGGATTAGTCCACTGAGACAGGTGCGAATCAGACAGGTATCTTGTGCACCGTTAAAGAAATGTCGGTCTAAAGAAATGTTGGTCAACCAGCAGCCTATTGACCAAAAAATCTACCAGTCGACTAAATTGAGGTCAGCCCTAATAAACAGTATATCATTGGAGCACTTCATTTTATTTTTTATATATACCCTTAAATTTGACAGGGAGTAATGTTGAGACCAAGGTCACTTTTTAAAAATGAGTCCTGTAATTACAAAGATGTACACCATTTTCAGGCTGAGAAGTGCCAAACGGGTACACCTGTTTTATCTGATTTACATTTACATTTGAGTCATTTAGCAGATCTTCTTATCCAGAGTGACTTACAGGGTTAAGTGCCTTGCTCAATTGCACGTTGACATATTTTTCACCTAGTCAGCTCGGGGATTTGAACCAGCAACCTTTCGGTTATTGGCCCAACACTCTTAACCTTTAGGCTACATACTAAGGAAATGCAAACAACTTGTCATACCAATGGGGGATCAAGTACGCTTTTGGTAACACTGATGCAAACTTCAAGTGGCAACCAAACAAGTCTGATTACATGACAGTGTGATTAGTTTAAGATCTTAGTTCAGAAAACATGTTTCCCAGCAATAGTTAATCCTCTTTCCTTCTGTCACGTTTTCCCGCCCTCCTTTCTTTCCTCCATCGCTCCCTCTACCTGTCCACATGGTCAGATCTGGGACACGGCAGGGCAGGAGAGGTTCCAGTCCCTGGGTGTGGCGTTCTACCGCGGGGCAGACTGCTGTGTGCTGGTGTTTGATGTGACTGCTCCTAACACCTTCAAGACTCTAGACAGCTGGAGGGACGAGTTCCTCATCCAGGCCAGTCCCAGGGACCCCGAGAACTTCCCCTTTGTGGTGCTAGGCAACAAGATCGACCTGGAGAACAGACAGGTGGGTGACAGATGACTATAGGCGTTACCACATCTAATGTTACCACCTCTAGTACTACAGTCATTGGTCCTAATGCTAATGTCATCTGCAGTGGAGTTTCCATACATATGATTCAAAGTTTCTCAGTAGCAGGGTACGATCTAATGTGTGTTTTTAACCAATATTGGAGTCTCCTCATAGATCTCATCTGATGTTTGTGAATGTCTTTCCCTACACACCCAGGTGACGACCAAGCGAGCTCAGGCATGGTGTCAGAGTAAGGACAACATCCCCTACTTTGAGACCAGTGCTAAGGAGGCCATCAACGTAGAGCAGGCCTTCCAGACCATCGCACGCAATGCCCTCAAACAGGTGGGTTGGGCCAGGATCATCATGGCAGCTCACAGGAGGGAATTGGGGGTTTTGGTGAATGAATGACCTTTTATGTTTGTGTCAAATCGCCAGTTGGCAACCCATTCCTTATGGGATTAATTGACACATAAACAAACATTACAATAATTCCCTGCGCATCGCATAAAGAGTTAAACAATAAATATCAACACATAAGTTAAATAAGGTTATCCAAACAATAATTATATACAGAACAATGAAACAGAAGAACAATGAAACAGAAGGCAGATACAGAACAATGAAACAGAAGGCAGATACAGAACAATGAAACAGAAGGCAGATACAGAACAATGAAACAGAAGGCAGATACAGAACAATGAAACAGAAGGCAGATACAGAACAATGAAACAGAAGGCAGATACAGAACAATGAAACAGAAGGCAGATACAGAACAATGAAACAGAAGGCAGATACAGAACAATGAAACAGAAGGCATTTGAACCCAGTCTGGCATAAAGAGAAGATTCAAGTGGGAGACAGGCCTTGGTTTTGTTGACTGTTCTTTCAGAGGACTACTGAAGTAGAAGAGCAAAACTTAGATCCCAGTTTCTCCATTTCTCATTTGTTTCTCCCTCTTTTATTTTTATCAGGAGACGGAGGTGGAGCTGTATAATGAATTCCCGGAACCCATAAAGCTGGACAGGAATGATCGAGCAAAGCCTTCAGCAGAGGCCTGCAGCTGCTGAGGCACAACATGGACTATCTTCTGTCTGGCTTTCAGGAACAAACCCCTTCTCTCTTTCTAAAGGAAAGGACAGCCTCTCTGGTTTCTGCATGCACCCATGTCACATTCCCCTCCCACCAGAATCCCAACGAGTGTCCAGTTATTTACATGTACTGCACATGATGGGTGTATACATACACCTTTAACACACATTCATTCACTCCCACACATACACATCTTGATGAATCCAATGCCGTTAGAGAAGAATTGGTACACCCCTGTAGACTCCACTATTCCTGCCCGTTCCTGAATCCATACCATGAGTGAACCCACAGCCTGGCCCACCCTGTCTGACTGTGTCCCCTCTCTGTCTCACATTGGGGGGTCCAGATGGAGCCATGTCCTAGGAGTGTAGTGGAGAACTCTAAAGTGATGGCTGAAGCTTCTTGACATGAGATTATGATGATGATATCTTTGTCTCATTGTCTTGAAACATTTAATCCTCTGTATTTTCTGTTCTTCATAATTGTTTTGTTTTGACTTGAAGTTCTATATTGCCTAACTTACTGTTGACAAATAATTAGCTGTACTATAATGTTTTGTTCGAATTGGCTGTCGATGTTAAGTCTTAAGCCATTCGGAAGCTTATACTTGGTTTTGCACTGTGGTTTTACTGATATTTTTTGTTCTAAACTCTTATTTGGGCTTGACTGAGAACAAGCCATTAAAAACAACACTGCTCCCACCATCCTTCTCTACTACCCCCAGGAAGCCTGTTGATGCTATAAAAAAAAATACACAGGTGGCTCCCTTTTGTTGGGAGTGCGCATTGGTTGGTTTAGTAGCTTATGTTGCAGGGGAAATATTCATAAGTAGGCGATGAAGAGAGAAAATCTGACAACGCAAACACAATGGAAGACATGGAGAAAGTTCTTATTAAGATATTAATAGTCCTAGAACTACTGCTACTACTATGTTCTATATGTCCTTTCCTTTGTCAGACAATGTGTTTCAACACTAGAATTACAGCTCTGCTCCTCTACATCTGTCCACTGTTATGCCTGTATTGTCTATACTGTATCTTCCTTTCTGCTGGTAGCTCAGGTTGGCAAGAGTTTGTTAATAAGTGCTTAATATGACTTTTTAACAGATTGTGTACTACTATTGAGTGTGGGTATAACAGGAACAGTGGGGAAAAGATGAGAGATTAAATAATTGGATGTTATTTCTATCAATCACAAAGAAACAGTCCAAGGATTTGCCCTGGTATTACTCCTCTTCTTCAGGAAATAATCAGTGCTATGCCAATTCAGTTGTTGAGTATTGGGATTTCAAAAGTAATGATAATAAAAAGTAATTCAATATAAAAAAAATGTATGATTGTTTTACTGCAATGTGTTTTAAAATGCTGGTGAGTGAGTTGAACAGTATGGGTGTGTGGATAAAATCACTGAGGAAGCAAAGCCAGTAAAAAAATCCATATTACAAACTACTGTAATTGTTTGCTCTATAACCCATTTGTTCACATGCCAGCATGATATACAATAAGGCTGTGACAAAAAGAAAAGTCACACAGTGGTGCAATAGATTAAATTACCCACATTTGTTTCATCACAAAACCAGAGAGCAACATCTGTCCAGTGAAATCTACAAAGCAAATATTGCATGTAACAAACTGTTATGACCTGCAACATGGTCAAGGAAGTTCAATGTTTTAGACCATTTACTAAAAAGACAACAGGAGCATATTTCAGCACCATTTCAACTTAGATATGATCAAATCCGCAAGGCAATATATAGTTTAATACACTGAGAACAAAGTTAAAGATACCAAAAATGATTTAGTCCAATCAATGTTACTAAATATCATGTGGCTGTCCATGGTACTGATTTCTCTGTGTGTGTGCATGCACAAGTAAAACATTTGGACCCACCCTACTTGTAGACTAGTTGAATGTCAATGCCATCCTCCTCTTTTTCATGTTGGCAATACTGTCTATGGCTCTGTCATACAGTACACTTTTAGCTTTTGTTGTCATAGGCTACCTAGCTAAAATGCTTGCTAGCCTAACTTCCTCGCATGGGCAACAATGAACCAGCTAAGTTAGCTAGCTAGTCAATGTAAGCCTAAAAGCCTGTCTTCCCTTGGCATCCATGAATACATGCCACTGGAGTTATAGGATATATTTATTTAGAATATGTCATCAGCAGGTAGCCTAGTGGTTAGAGCATTGGACCGGTTGCTGGTTTGAATCCTCGAGCTGACAAGGTAAAAATCTGTTGTTCTGCCCCTGAACAAGGCAGTTAACCCACTGTTCCCCAGTAGGCTGTCATTGTAAATAAGAATTTGTTCTGAACTCACTTGCCTAGTTAAATAAGTTTCAATCAAATAAAAAAGTGTTTTATTTACCTTTATTTAACTAGGCAAGTCAGTTAAGAACAAATTCTTATCAATGACAGCCTAGGAACAGTGGGTTAACTGCCTTGTTGAGGGACAGAACTAAAGATTTAATTAGTATTTGGTAGCATTGCCTTTAAATTGCTTAACTTGGGTCAAACGTTGTGGGTAGCATTCCACAAGCATCCCACAACAAGTTGGATGAATTTTGGCCCATTCCTCCTGACAGAGCTGGTGTAACTGAGTCAGGTTTGCAGGCCTCCTTGCTTGCACACGCTTTTTTAGTTCTGCCCACAAATTTTCTATAGGAATGAGTTCAGGGCTTGGGAGGAAATTATGGCTGGAGACAAATGCCTTCCGTGGAAGCAGGCGCAGGGAGAAAAGGGAGGACAGTGACGACGCCGGGGTTGGCGGCCACAGTGTAAGCCCAAAAGACAGCCCAGGAATGAGCCAGAGACCGTCAGGAAGTCGAAGGAGGAACTCGACGAAAGATTCCGGAGAGAGGTGGTGGCGATGAGAGTGCTGCAGAGCGGGCGTGCTGAGGAGCGTGGCACGAGTCCAGTGTCATCTGCACCATGCATCTCGCCTCCAGTGGGCCTCCCCAGTCTGGTATGTCCTGTGTTTCCTCCATGTACGCGCCCTGAAGTGTGTGTCACCGTTCCAGTACAATTTGTGCCAGTTCTACGCAGCAGGTCTCCAGTGCGCCTCCACAGTCCAGTACGTCCTGAAGTGCATATCCCCAGTCCGGTACGTCCTGTGCCTGCTCCTCTCACTCTCCCTGAAGTGCGTGTCACTAGTCCGCTGCCACCTGTGCCGGCCCCACACATCAGGCCTCCAATGCGCCTCCCCAGTCCAGAGCTCCAGGCGATGTTCCCCGGTCCGGAGCTTTAGGCGACGTTCCCCGGTCCGGAGCTTCAGGCGACGTTCCCCGGTCCGGAGCTTCAGGCGACGTTCCCCGGTCCGGAGCTTCAGGTGACGGTCCACGGTCCGGAACCTCCAGCTCCATGGCCGGAGCCTTCACCTGCGCTGATGCCCAGTCTAAGCACCAAGGCAGGAGCCAGTCCAGTCGAGCTCCAAGGCAGGAGCCTTCCTCTGCGTCGATCCCCAGTCCAGGCACGGCGTCCAGTCCCGCTCCATGGCAGGAGCCTTCCTCTGCGTCGATGTCCAGGCACGGCGTCCAGTCCCGCTCCAAGGCCGGAGCCTTCCTCTGCGCCGATGTCCAGTCCAGGCACGGCATCCAGTCCCGCTCCAAGGCCGGAGCCTTCCTCTGCGCCGATGTCCAGTCCAGGCACGGCGTCCAGTCCCTCTCCATGGCAGGAGACTTCCTCTGCTCCGGTGCCCAGTCCAGGCACGGCGGTCAACTCAGATCCGTGGCTGGAGCCTTCTTCGGTGCCTAGTCCGTGTGCGGCGTACAACCCAGCTCCATGGCCGGGGCCCTCTGCGCCGAAGGCCCAGGTATGGCATTCTACCTGGCTCCATGGCCGGGGCCCTCTGCGCCGAAGGCCCAGGTATGGCATTCTACCTGGCTCCATGGCCGGGGCCCTCTGCGCCGAAGGCCCAGGTATGGCATTCTACCTGGCTCCATGCCCGGACTCGTAGTCTGGGGGGGGGGGCAAAGTCCACGAGCGGAGTGGGTACTTCGCCCCGCACCTGAGCTGCCACCGACGCTAGACGCCCACCCGGACCCTCCCCTATAGAGTCAGGTTTTGCAGCCGGAGTCCGCACCTTTGGGGGGGGGGGGGGGGGGGGGGTACTGTCATGCCCTGACCATAGAGAGCCTTTTTGTTCTCTATTTTGGTTGTTCGGTTGGGGTGTGACTAGGGTGGGTGATCTAGTGCATTTATTTCTATGTTGGCCTGGTATGGTTCCCAATCAGAGGCAGCTGTTTATCGTTGGCTCTTATTGGGGATCATATTCTGGCAACCGTTTCCCCACTGTGTTTTGTGGGATCTTGTTTCTGTGTAGTTGCCGTTGAGCACTGCTTGAGCTTCACGTTTCGTTGACTGTTATTGTTTTCGTGAGTTTTCTTTATTAAACATGTGGAGCCCAAATCACGTTGCACAATGGTCTGAGTATATTTCCAGTTCGTAAGACGATCGTGACATGTGTCATGCACAAAGTAGATGTCCTAACCGACTTGCAAAAAAACTAGAATTAGTTAACAAGAAATTTGGAGTGGTTGAAAAACAAGTTTTAATGACTCCAACCTAACTATATGTAAACTTCTGACTTCAACTGTATGTCTGTCTAGAATATTGTTCTAAAGTTGCCTCAGCTCACTGTCACTCTTGATGCTGGATGTTTTGCCTAATGAAGTTGTGACTACACTGTCTGACAATTTTACAGGCAGTTTTTGCTGCTGTGATGCACTCACATCCCAATTACTAATATCATGCTTAATCATCATCTCTTCAGTTAGCTTGAGAACTTTATCAAACTCTCCCCCTGAGTTATCTCTGAACGTAGAAAAGCTGCTTTTGCAAAATCACTTTTGTCAAACAATTTACTAAACAATTGACTAAACATGACTAACAGGAATAAAAACATATTTTTCTGGATTTGTTGTTACAGGGCATCGGCTTCTAATTTGGCTTTTCCACAATAACAATATATATATATATATATTATTTTAAATTTTTTATTGCAACAATAATAACAATATTACACATCAGAATAATTCAGGACATCATTAATGTGACAAGGCATTGAGATATTAACAGACATTCAGAGACATCACCTCTAATAATAAAAAAATAAGTTTCACAAGTGTGAGGGATTTATAAGACATTTGTACGTCGTCCACTTTGTACATTTGTACGTCGTCCACCCCCCCCCCTCCCCTCCCCCTTCCCCATTGGCATAATAGTGGAGAGCTCCCTTTACCTTATAAGGAAGAAATCACCAGCCACACACATTTTGCATGAATATAAATAATGAGACAAAATCACTCTCAATCAGTTTAACAATTTCGAGATTGATGATGTTTCTCATATGAAGAATGAGAACACCCCAAAAATGGTCAGAATGTACTTTTACATAAACATTTTGAAACTGTAAAGGATATCATCAACATGTTCTCATCCTTGTAAATTGGGAAATTATCTAACCAAATAATGAAAACCACATATTTAACAATATGACAATTTTAAATAAATAAACCCAATGTATTCAATGTTCGTGTCTGCTAGATACAATCCATTACTTGTATAGAAACATCTTTGTCCAAATGATATAGGCTCCCCTATAAAGTATTGTACATGGTGTGTTCCGGTTAGTGCATAGGGTCATGAAAGAGCCATGACAAGTGTACTACTTCCGTCTTCTCCTCCCCAGCGGATATAGAGAGATGGTAAGATCATTATATGTGGTTTACTATGAAAATAAAGACATTTCGACGTTATTTCAACATCAGTCATACGATGAGCAGTATATTGAATATGACATTATTCGTGGGTTACGCGAGGTCTGCGTTAATGCGTATGTTTATCGCTAGATTTGGTTTGGTAGCTAACGTTTGTTAGCATCCCCACCCAAAATGTGAAATCTGTTTTTAGCTAGTGATGTAGCTCTAAGGTAAGTTTAATTTTTTATTTATTTATTTAAACTAGAGCCAAATACTGTAATCTAAAGTATCCTTTCAAATGTATTCATAAATATAAACATTTAGCTAGTTACCCGAAAATGTATCTGTAGTAGTGCATCAGGGATGTCACTATCAAGATTGTAAATTCAAAACGAATACCATGAGTAAATATTCCCATGCCCCATTGAAATATATACCGAACACTAGCTGGTAGAAGAGGGTAGTTTGCCATTTTGCTAGCTATCTCGCAAGTAAGGCAGCTAGCCTAGGTATGTAAGACCGCAAATGTTGTCCAAATTTCTGGCCCCATTTCGGGCCCCAGGAAATATCAGTTTTAATTTGGTGTAAACTGTGGATTCCAAAAGGCTATAAATATCCTTTAACACCAAAACAATGGATCCTGAAAGGGAACTTTATGCATCTTAAACACTTTTTGTCAGCGGATGTAGGCGTTTTTGCGATGTCCCCAGGTGTTATTTATCAACTTCCACTAGATTAAACCATAACATTTTTTTAAATCTGTCTTTTATAGTCCTAGTTAGTCTTATTTTATATGATTTTTTCATGATTATTTTATATAAGATTTCCTGTGTGTCCCTGATCACTTTCCACCCTGTTAGTTTGTTGTAAATCTCCATCTTAAGAAAACAACTGCTTCCTACAATGACACCACATTCAGGAAGTGTCACTTCTTTATATAAAAACGGTTGTATCTATTTGTTCATGTTAGTCTGTATGTCACACATAGTCACACATTTCCACCCTGTTAAGCTAAAAAAAATGTTTTTAATGAAAATGTTAAAATATGTTTGATAGAGCAGATAAAGTCCTGTTAAAGTTTTCACAATTATGCTAGATCAATCTTGCTCACTCAAAGCTATGGCTAATTTAGGCTTAACACATCCACCCTGTTAGGATTATGCACTTAACAAACTGGAAAATGCACCCAAAAATGTTGTAAGTACCTGAGCTTGACCAATTGAGTTTTTCTGTCGTGCACTGTCCAGTCAAACATGTCACTTTTCTGCTAGAATAATAAAAAGTGTATCGCATAGTAGGAATGACCCAGCTAACTATGCACTAGCCACTGATCATGACTCTAGGTTCCATTACATTCCACATAAGTCATCTTCTGTATGGGGGTGTTTTGGTTAGAGCCCGGATGCTTGGTCTGAACTAGCCCAAAGGCCAGCAGATGGCGATATTGATTTGGTATTGAGGGTTTCATCTTACCATCCAAACGCATTGTATGCAGCTGGCAATACACTCGTATCCCCGTGGACGGGTTCGTACCAATAACATTCTCCATCCAGGCTGTAAAGGCATCAATTTCATCCTTAACTAGATGTATTAATGGCGAGGAGGGGGGGGGGTGGAAATATGCGTACTTTATGAAACACCACTTTTCCACCACCATGCTAATGCTACTACTTGATGTTGCGCCCTTCATTCAGTTAGGGGTAAACAGACTGCTGCAACCTGATTGGCTGAACGCGATACACAACATCTGGAACTATCATACCTGGACATTAGCCACTTCAGCATGGTGGTTGAAAAGGGTGTTTTGTAAAAGAAGTAGGCATATTTTCCTTTATTTTTACCTTTTAAATCTAGTTAAGGAAAAATTGGCGCCTTTGCACCCTGAATGGAGAATGTTTTCGGGTACGAACTGGTCCATGGGGGCTGCCTACAATACGTTTTGGATGGAAACTCCTCAATATCGCTGCCTGTCGGCCTCTGGGCTAGATCTGAACATTAACCCCCATCACTTTGGAAGCATAAGGACCTAAACATTCATATCAGCAGGAAATTATTTTCTAAAATCAGTTATACTGTTACACAGCTGACGTGCGTGTTTATGAACAATATGAAGACAGCCGACTACTTGTGCTAATTAGCTATCTGCGTCTCCTAATTAGAGGTCGCCCGATTTCATCGGAATGGCCGATTTTTAATTAGAGCCGATCTCAAGTTTTCATAACAATCGGAAATCTGTATTTTTGGACACCGAATATATATATATATATATATATTTTTACACCTTTATGCTTCATTTAACTAGGCAAGTCCATTAAGAACACATTCTTATTTTCAATGACTGCCTAGGAACGGTGGGTTAACTGTTCAGGGGCAGAATGACAGATTTGTACCTTTGACTCTCCGAGCTGTAATCTTGCAACCTTACAGTTAACTAGTCCAACGCTCTAACCACCTGATTACATTGCACTCCACGAGGAGACTGCCTGTTACGCGAATGCAGTAAGCCAAGGTAAGTTGCTCGCTAGCATTAAACTTATCTTATAAAAAACAATCAATCATAATCACTAGTTAACTACACATGGTTGATGTTACTAGTTTATCTTGCGTGTCCTGCGTTGCATATAATCGATGCTGTGCGTATTCGCAAAAAAGGACTGTCTTGCTCCAATGTGTACCTAACCATAAACATCAATGCCTTTCTTAAAATCAATACACAAGTATAGATTTTTAAACCTGCATATTTAGTTAATATTGCCTGCTAACCTGGCTCGTTGCCAACTCTGAAGACTATTTCTCCCTATCAAAAAACAGCCAACTTCACCAAACGGGATGATTTAACAAAAGCGCATTTGCAAAAAAAGCACAATCGTTGCATGACTGTACCTAAGCATAAACATCAATGCCTTTCTTAAAATCAATACACATAAGTATATATTTTTAAACCTGCATATTTAGCTAAAATAAATCCAGGTTAGCAGGCAATATTAACCAGGTGAAATTGTGTCACTTCTCTTGCGTTTATTGCACACAGTTGGTATATATGCAACAGTTTGGGCCGCCTAATTTGCCAGAATTTTATGTAATTATGACAACATTGAAGGTTGTGCAATGTAACAGGAATATGTAGACTTATGGATGCCACCCGTTTAGATAAAATACGGAACGATTCCGTATTTCACTGAAAGAATAGTCTTTTTTCGAGATGATAGTTTTGACCATATTAATGACCTAAGGCTCGTATTTCTCTGTGTTATGTTATAATTAAGTCTATGATTTGATAGAGCAGTCTGACTGAGTGATGGTAGGCAGCAGCAGGCTCGTAAGCATTCATTCAAACAGCACTTTCATGTGTTTTGCCAGCAGCTCGTCGCTGTGCTTCAAGCATTGAGCTGTTTAACCGATGTGAAATGGCTAGCTAGTTAGCGGGGTGCGTGCTAATAGCGTTTCAAACGTCACTCGCTCTGAGACTTGGAGTGGTTGTTCCCCTTGCTCTGCAAGTGCCGTGGATTTTGTGGCGCGATGGGTAACGCTGCTTTGAGAGTGGCTGTTGTCGATTGAGTTCCTGGTTCGAGCCCAGGTAGGAGCGAGGAGAGGGACGGAAGCTATACTGTTACACTGGCAATACTAAAGTGCCTATAAGAACATCCAATAGTCAAAGGTATATGACATACAAATCGTATAGATAGAAATTGTCCTAAAATAACTACAACTTAAAACTTCTTACCTGGGAATATTGAAAGCTCCTGTTAAAAGGAACCACCAGCTTTCATATGTTCTCATGTTCTGAGCAAGGAACTTTAATGCTAGCATTTTTACATGGCACTTATTGGCACACACTTTTACATGGCACACACTTTTACTTTCTTCACCAACACTTTGTTTTTACATTGTTTAAACCAAATTTAACATGTTTAATTTTATTTGAGGCCAAATTGATTTTGATGTATTATATTAAGTTAAAATAAGTGTTAATTCAGTATTGTTGTAATTGTCATTATTACAAATACATGTAACAAATCGGCCGATTAATCAGTATCGGCTTCTTTTTGGTCCTCCAATTATCGGCATCGGCGTTGAAAAATCATAATCGGTCGACCTCTGCTCCTAACACCTGTATAAATGGGAGCTAGACACCCTAAACATGTTGTCACTGAAAAAATACTGTTGACTGCAAATGTTAAAACCGGTTACAGTAAGTGTGTATTTTGCATTTGAAATGATTTTGATATAAGAATTGATTCACGTTCCAGAGGTAATTCCCCTTTAAACAGAACATGTAAGGTCCTTGGACTATTAAGAAGTAACATTAGACTCCTTTAGTCCATTGTAGAACTAGCTATGCACCTGCATCTTTCCTGAATAATTTTTGCTTTGCAGTAAGTAGGTCCAGAGTCTAGATTTCCCTTCCTTATACTCAACACACATAGGGTTGCAAACTTGTGCACTGAAATATTTTCTCGGCCCAAATCTGATGCAGACTGGATTGAAGTAGCTAGATATTTTCATCCTGAAAATGCAAATAGTGGCAGTGCATTCTACAGCTGTAAGGCCATAGACCTGAGCCAATGTGTGCCCACTGTCCTTACCTATTATAGTCTATGTGAAACAGTGGTGTACTTTTAAAGTCACATACGAATGTAATGGTGCAATTGTTCAAACCATGAAAGGCTTCAGCGTGACTAGGCTATATTCTAGGGGTTTCAGTATGTACTCATGCGGTCAATATACTTCCTCTTTACATTTGAGGGGTGCAGGGTATATAATCTTAATGGTGACTTCACTAATGTTCAGCAGTCAATGATTTTGCTTATATTTTTTTTGAATGGGGTTGATGGGCCTTTTTTAAACTTTTACTGACTAATGTGTTGGTGAGTTTCTGTGATAGTGAAATCAGTGTAAAATCTGCACTGCAGCCCAAGCCCAGCCATGAGCCTTTGCTATGGAATAAACATTATGCCAGGAATTCTAGCTACAATCCTAGGTCTGCATGCTTGACAGTACTTTTAACTTTCCTCTCGTAAAGAAGTGTCGGGATAAGGGCCATTTAGCTAATAGTTTGAGGATAGTAGGTGGCGTGAGGCGGTATTTGGTCAGCAGGGGTAGAGGCTTCCCTCTTCTAACGTTTCTTTCTCCACTCCCTTTCCTCTCTCCCTCAGACAGCGACTCTGCGCCCGTACCTCAACGCTGTGCGTGCCACGCTGCAGGCCGCCCTCTGTCTGGAGAACTTCTCCTCTCAGGTGGTGGAGCGACATAACAAGCCAGAGGTGGAGGTCCGGTGAGTGTCAGTGTTTGTTCGTGTGCGTGAGAGTGTTTGACCTTGCATGTGTATGTTATCCCCCTCAGGAGAGTGTGTTTGACCTAGCACGTGTATGTTATCCCCCTCAGGAGAGTGTGTTTGACCTAGCACGTGTATGTTATCCCCCTCAGGAGCAGTAAAGAGTTGCTGCTGCAGCCAGTCATCATCAGTCGTAATGACAAGGAGAAGGTTCTTATCGAGGGCTCCATCAACTCAGTCCGAGTCAGCATCGCTGTCAAGCAGGTCAGGGATATTATTTATTCTAATGTGTATAGTCAATAACCTGTCCTTTACAGGTGAAGTTGACGGGCTTGATTTTGTTGACTTTCATACTTTATTTAAACAATAAGGCCTGGTGGGGTGTAGATGGTCAACATACCACGGCTAAGGGCTGTTCTTATGCAAAACGCAACGCGGAGTGCCCTTAGCCGTGGTATGTAGGCCACATACCACAAACCCCTGAGGTACTTTATTGCTATTATAAAAGGGTTACTAATGTAATTACAACAGTAAACAATACGTTTTGTGTCATACCTGTGGTATATTGTCTGATATACCACAGCTTTAAACCAAACTACCTGATTTATAATTAAGCAATAACTCACGAGGAGGTGTGGTACATGGTCAATATATCACAGCTAAGAACGGTTCTTAATCTAAAATCTATTTAAATAAACACAATTACACAGCAATCTAAACGCCATACCCCATAATGACAAAGCAAAAACAGTTTTTTTAAGTGTTTAGAAATGTATTATAAACAGAAATGCCTTATTTACATAAGTATTCAGACCCTTTGCTATGAGACTTGAAACTGAGCTCAGGTGCATCCCATTGATCATCCTTGAGATGTTTCTACAACTTGATTGGAGGTCAGCTGTGGTAAATTCAATTGATTGGACATGATTTGGAAAGGCACAGAGCAAAAACCAAGCCATGAGATCGAAGGAGTTGTCCGTAGAGGCCCGCTTGGAATTTTGCCATCAGGCACTTAGACTCACAGACTATGAGAAACAAGACTCTGGTCTGATGAAACCAAGATTGAACTCTTTAGCCTGAGTTCCAAGTGTTACGTCTGTAGGAAACCTACCACCATCCCTATGGTGAAGCAGGATTATGCTGTGGGGATGTTTTTCAGCGACGGGGACTTGGAGACTAGTCAGGATCGCGGCAAAGATGAACGGAGCAAAGTACAGAGAGAACCTTAATGAAAACCTGCTCCAGAACGCTCAGGGATTCAGCCTGGGGCAAAGGTTCACCTTCCAACCGTAAGCACTCAGCCAAGACAATGCAGGAGTGGCTTTGGGACAAGTCTCTGAGTGGCCCAGCCAGAGCCCGGACTTGAACCTAATCAAACATCTCAGGAGAGACCTGACAAATAGCTGTGCAGCGACGCTCCCCATCCAACCTGACAGAGCTTGAGAGGATCTGCAGAGAAAAATGGGAGAAACTCCCCAAATACAGGTGTGCCAAGCTTGTAGCGTCACACCCTTGTAGACTTAAGGCTGTAATCACTGCCAATGGTGCTTCAACAAAGTACTGAGTAAAGGGTCTGAATACTTATTAGAAAAAATGTCTAAACCTGTTTTTGCTTTCTCATTATGCGATGTTGTGTGTACATTTGGGGGGGGGTTAATCAATTATAGAATGAGGCTGTAACTTAACAAAATGTGGAAAAAGTCAAGGGGTCTGAATACTTTCTGAAGGTATGTTGACCATATACCGCAAACCCCTGAGGTGCCTTATTGCTATTATAAATGGGTTACCAAAGTAATTAGTAGTAAAAATAAATGTAATGTCATACCCGTGGTATACGGTCTGATACACCATAGCTGTCAGCCAATCAACATTCAGGGCTCGAACCACCCAGTTCATAATATTTTTAATACTCCTATCTTGTTGTGTTGTCACCCAAACAGAAGAGCATAGATGGAAGCGCAGCTGTACCATTGTTTTTTCTTTCTCTGTTCTGTGAGGCTGTGTTGGTTTGTCATAGACATGAAATTTACTACTGTGATTAGTTTTTTTTTTTTTACAACCTGGTGACAATTGGTGGCTATTAGCACCCACCAATCACAGGACAGCAGCTCTGAGTCTGACTGCTTTGTGATTGGTGTGTCACTGCAGGCGGATGAGATTGAGAAGATCCTTTGCCATAAATTCATGCGCTTCATGATGATGAGAGCTGAGAACTTCTTCATCCTGAGGAGGAAACCGGTGGAGGTGAGAGGAGAGGACTGGTGGTACAACCAACATCTCAAACTTATCACAACTTATCACATCGAATGGTCACACAAATGGTCTTTTTTTTTTTTTTTTTGTCACTCAGACAAAATTTCTGTAAGAATTGGATTTATTAGCCCCCCCTTTTCTCTCCTTCATTTGTCCGCAGGGTTATGACATCAGTTTCCTCATCACCAACTTCCACACGGAGCAGATGTACAAGCACAAGCTGGTGGACTTCGTCATCCACTTCATGGAGGAGATTGACAAGGAGATCAGCGAGATGAAGTTGTCTGTCAACGCCAGGGCCCGTATCGTCGCAGAGGAGTTCCTCAAAAATGTAAGTCTTCATGTCTGTCGTTCTTCTCACCTAGAAGTTTAAGTTTTATCTGACATCCATGTTTTTGACTTCCGCAGTTCTAAGAAAATTCCCAAACATTCCTTACGCTGATCAAGACCTTCATCATGGTTTCTGAGGGGTCCGTATCACAGGACTGGGAGGGGCAAACATTGTGACCAGTCATTCGCAATGGAAAAAAGTAAAGATGCATCAGACCAATGGGGTGTTGCCCTACGTCATTGAGGTATCCCTGTGCTCAGAAATATTGATGTTTGTACATACTTAATATTCACAGCCTCGTTTAATTTCTGCCCTTTAGAACAAAGCATTAAATCAGGGCGGGTCCTTAAAATAGAATCCTAATCAATATTAATGAGCACAGGGAAATGCATGGAGATTTCTGATAATTGAAACTTTCTTTTTTTATATATAAATATTATATTCAGACTGTTTTGCTAAGTTTTTGTTACGACACCTGTTTCTTGTGTTAATACACACAGAGCAGACACCTGTTTCTTGTGTTAATACACACAGAGCAGACCCTATCATTGATGGAAATGATTGTGATAATAGTGCTGGCAGTGATAAATAAATCCCTTTATTGTTTGTTTGTATTTTGCTGTGTTATTTACCATAATAGTGTATTGCTTGGACCTGTTATCTTTGATGAGAAATTTGACATCGCATTCATTAATCAAACTATTTGGGTAAATTTGTGGACGATATGCCAGCTAGCTTGTTGGGACCTGTCAGATGCAATGTTTGTTTCTACGCAACATGCCATAGTAGATATATTACAACTGTATGATGCATGAGAATGGAACCTTGTTAGCTACTACATCATGAATACTATAAATATCCTCAACTATCTAGTAGGCTTTGGTTTGAATTCAGATCGTTATTTTACATGGCTGTTAGACCATGGCATTTGCAACGCCAGGACAGGGTGACCCTGGGAATCAAACCCACTCTACTATGTAAAATGTATGCACGCATAACTTTAAATCTCTACTAGCAGTAAATCCATTGGCCATTAAGGTAACACTATTTGGATAGTCAATCTGTAGATGCTCTACAGAGTAACATGTTCAACTATTTATTAACTCTAGCTCTAACCATAATTCTAAACCTAGCCCTAAAGGTAACCTTGGCAAGCAGTTTCTTATCAACAGTTTTGATAGTATGACATGGAAAATCTGAACTATCCAAATAAAGTGTGACTGAAATTAATAATTAGGCTACCAACATTCTCAACAACTGCGTGGCCATGCACACCTCTAACTCAATCATCAAATATGCAGATGAGAGTATGGTAGTGGGCTTGATTACCAACAATGACGAGACAGCCTACAGGGAGGTGGTGAGAGCACTCGGGAGTGTGGCGTCCGGAAAACAACCTCACTCAACGTCAACAAAGGAGATGATTATGGACTTCAGGAAACCGCAGAGGGAGCACCGTCCTATCCACATCGAAGGGACATTAGTGGACATTAATGGTCCACTCACACAGTGTGGTGACGGTGCCTCTTCAACCTTAGGAGGCTGAAGAAATTTGGCTCGTCACCCTGAAACTTTTACAGATGCGCAATCGAGAGCATCCTGTCGGGCTGTATCACAGCCTGGTACAGCAACTGTACCTTAAGGCTCTCCAGAGGGTGGTGCAGTCTGCACCAGGCATCACTGGTGGCAAACTACCTGCCCTCCATGACACATACCGCACCCGATGTCACAGAAAGGCCAAAAGATCAAGGGCATCAACCACTTGAGCCACTGCCTGTTCACCCCGCTTGTTGACCCCGCTATCATCCAGAAGGTGAGGTCAGTACAGGTGCAACAAAGCTGGGACTGAAAGACTGAAAAAAAGCTTTTATCTCAAGACCATCAGACTGTTAAATCACTTGCACATTAGAGGCTACTGCCCTATAGACTTGGAATCACTGGCCACTTTAATAATGTATACATATGTTACATTACTCATCTCACATGTATATACTGTTTTCTATCCTATTCTACTGTATCTAAGTCTCTGCCGCTCTGACATTGCTTGCCCAATATATATTCTTAATTCCATTGCTTTATATTTGTCTATTGCTGTGAAATTGTTAGATATTACTGCACTGTTAGAGCTATAAAAAAAACACGCATTTCACTACACCCGCAATAACATCTGCTAAATGTGTATGTGACAAAGAATTTGATTTGAAATAAAACATACTGCTTCTGTTGCCTGTTTGAGTGTTTAATAGCCTACTGATTCCGTGAGCACCAAGCTTCATGCAACGGCATAATGTCGGATAAAGCAATTTCACAGATTTGGCTGTTTTTAATTACAAGCATAGCAAAGATTAAGGCTTTACTTTTTATCTCTCGTTAGAACAGACTGGTATTACTAATTTATTTACTGTTTACACTGTTCCAAACAGGCAGAAAAATCATATTGTAATCGAACAGCATCTGTTTGTGACAGACAATGTGCACGCAGCTCACACCTATACCCTCCTTTTTCTTGATCTCCTTGTAATTATTACAATTAATATTTTTATAAGTAATGTCTTTATCATTAGTAGGCTTTGTATAGTAAATAGCCTTGTATAACTACCATCGAGCTGTAGGCCTAAGAGCGCGTCCTGTTTAGTCTTACCATAACTTAACGCTAGGCCTATATTTCAATATATACGCTACTGTATAAATCATGCTATCACACAGAATAAAATACATTCATGCTTTGAAATGCAATTAAGCATTTTTGTTTTAAAATTAAATAACAAAGGGAGCGTTACACCGAGGAATGAGCGTTACACCGAGGCCTGTACTCTGGAGCAGGATCGATTTGGAGGTGGAGGGTCCGGCAGGGTCTGTCATGGTCTAGGGTGGTGTGTCACAGCATCATCGGACAGAGCTTGTCGTCACTGCAGGCAATCTCAACGTGGTGCGTTACAGGGAAGACATCCTCCTCCCTCATGTGGTACCCTTCCTGCAGGCTCATCCTGACATGACCCTCCAGCATGACAATGCCACCAGCCATATGAATCGTTTTGTGCTTGATTTCCTGCAAGACAGAAATGTCAAGTGTTCTGCCATGGCCAGCGAAGAGCCCGCATGCACTGCAGTACTTAATGCAGCTGGTGGCCACACCAGATACTGACTGTTACTTTTGATTTTGACCCCACGTGTCTCAGATGTTGAATCTTATGTTCATACAAATATTTACACGTTAAGTTAAGAAAATAAACGCAGTAGACAGTGACAGGACATTTCTTTTTTTGCTGAGTTTATATTAATTTCTAAAATGTATAGCTGGTTTGAGGTTAAGTCATTGAAGTTCAGAGCTATTGACCATTTAAAATATTGTCCTTGCGGTAGACCAACCTTCAAGTGTCTTCACTGACATTTTCAACCTTTCCCTGACTGTGTAATACAGTTGAAATAGGACGTTTGCATACACTTAGGTTGGAGTCATTAAAACTTGTTTCAACCACTATAAATTTCTTGTTAACAAACTATAGTTTTAGCAAGTCGGTTAGTAATATAATAATATAATAATATATGCCATTTAGCAGACGCTTTTATCCAAAGCGACTTACAGTCATGTGTGCATGACACAAGTAATTCTTCCAACAATTGTTTACAGACAGATTATTTCACTTATAATTCACTGTATCACAATTCCAGTGGGTCAGAAGTTTACATACACTAGGTTGACTGTGCCTTTAAACAACTTGGAAAATTCCTGAAAATTGTCATGGCTTTGGAAGCTTCTGATAGGCTAATTGACATAATTTGAGTCAATTGGAGGTGTACCTGTGGATGCATTTCAAGGCCTACTTTCAAACTCAGTGCCTCTTTTCTTGACATCATGGGAAAATCAAAAGAAATCAGCAAAGACCTCAGAAAGAAATGGTAGACCTCCACAAGTCTGGTCCATCCTTGGGAGCAATTTCCAAACGCCTGAAGATACCAAGTTCATCTGTACAAGCAATAGTACGCCAGAAAAACACCATGGGACCACGCAGCCGTCATATCGCTCAGGAAAGAGACGTGTCCTGTCTCCTAGAGATGAACATACTTTGGTACGAAAAGTGAGTCCTATATCGACATAACCTGAAAGGCCACCCAGCAAGGAAGAAGCCACTGCTCCAAAACCGTCATAAAAAAGCCAGACTACAGTTTGCAACTGCACATGGAAACATACTTTTTGGAGAAATGTCCTCTGGTCTGATGAAACAACAATTGAACTGTTTGGCCATAATGACCATCATTATGTATGGAGGAAAAAGGGGTAGGCTTGCAAGCCGAGGAAAACCATCCCAACCGTGAAGCACGGGGGTGGCATCATCATGTTGTGGGGGTGCTTTGCTGAAGGAGGGACTGGTGCACTTCACAAAATAGATGGCAGCACGAGACAGGAAATATATGTGGATATGTTGAAGCAACATCAGTAAGGAAGTTAAAGCTTGGTCGCAAATGGGTCTTCCAAAATGGACAATGACCCCAAGCATACTTCCAAAGTTGTTGCAAAATGGCTTAAGGACAACAAAGTCAAGGTATTGGAGTGGCCATCACAAAGCACTGACCTCAACCCTATATAAAAGTTGTGGGCAGAACTGAAAAAACGTGTGAGCAAGGAGGCCTACAAACCTGACTCAGTTACACCAGCTCTGTCAGGAGGAATGGGCCAAAATTCAATGACAATGCTTTTGGCAATGCTACCAAATGCTAATTGAGTTTGTAAACTTCTGACCCACTGGGAATGCGATGAAAGAAAGAAAAGCTGAAATAAATCATTCTCTCTACTATTATTCTGACATTTCACATGCTTAAATTAAAGTGGTGATCCTAACTGAACTAAAACAGGGAATTTTTACTAGGATTAAATGTCAGGAATTGTGAAAAACTGAGTTTAAATGTACTTGGCTAAGGTGTATGTAAACTTCCGACTTCAACTGTACATTATGTAATTTACTACTGGTCCTTAACCAAGGCAGCAAAATGTGAAGACTACACAAAACAGTGCAATACTTTGAGCAGAAGACAACAGCAAGAGACTTAACTCAAAATATTTATTACATTTGGATGATGTAGATATTTACATTGACAGAATCATATTCTTGACACGTTGACAAACAAGACATGCCGAAAATGCTTGAAACTATATAATACCAGTGAGCGATTTAATGACATTCAACGCATTACAGACACCTGATTATGGTGATCATTACAAATATACGCGTTTACACAGGCATTAGAAGTCATTTCAATTGATTTGTTTTGATACCAACAACTATTCCTGTGCTACTGAACTACAGCAGCATTTTAGATAAAGTATCCTTCACTAGTAGACATTGAACAATAGATAAAAACATTCTAGATATAGCATATCACTGATGCAACATGGAAACAAACTTGTCAATCTCTTTAGATTTTAACTAGATGAAGATTCAGTTAATTGAAAATGATAGATACGCAAAACTGCCTTTATAGGAACAGCCTGATTTTATACCAGACATAAAAATTACTAGCTACAATTCGTGTCCCCGCTTTAGTCTGCATATCACAGCCTCAAACTTGTAATGCAATAGTTAGTTTAATAGGAAATTCAACAAATACATTATTATTATTTTTTAAATGGGGTGGACAAACACTAAAATACTAAGAACAAGAAATGTACAATGTCAACATATGGTTCTTAGACTGTGTTTGCACAGGCAAGCCCAACTCTGATCTTTTGCCAAATTATTGTAAAAAGAGTTCATCTGATTGGTAAAAAGACCAATTAGTAGAAAAAGATCAGAATTGGGCTGCCTGTGACAGACACGATTTCAGAAAAGCTCAACTCTACAATTTGATGAAAAGCCATATGTCCTGTATTTAAAATAGGTTTCAAATCAGATTGTCCTTATCTTGATCATATACACTCACACACATACAAAACACACTCACATGAACACACTCTCACACATACCCCGATAGTGGGGCAAATCACCATTGAACTGGATTCCAGTTGTCTAGACTTTCATTGCACAGAAGAAAAGAGAAAGATGAGGTGAACCTGAACGAGGAATATGTCCAATGAAAGATACGGATGCGTTTTTTTCCAATCCCACTGCAAGGAACAAATTAAAAGAGAAATTTGGATTGATTGCTGAGTGAGTAGAGGAAGTGGCCATGGTGAGTGATGTCACTCTGTAGTCTTGGGAACTGTCCCTAATCACTGGTGGGCGGGGACTGTGAACAGGGCTTCCTCCGACATCCGTGAAGTGTCTACATTCTGTACAATGAAAAGAGCTCAGTCAGCACTAGGACACAGATAAGGTTAGTCCAATTGACCCTGAACCTCTTACTCGCTCTGTTTTAGAGTGCAAGCCCAGTGAGGGCACTTGTCTGGGGTACCTACCTCTGGCCTGTCCCTGTGTGTGTTTACAGCTTCCACGTTCAAAAAGACAGACTCTACTTTACAGCCTACAGGGACAGGAAGAGAAGAAAACAAAACAATAGTTAGAGACAGAAATAGAAAGGGAAGAGATTAAGGACAAATGTGTTTTTATGGGCAGCAGCAGTACACTGTTTAATACATAGACTAAGGCCAGTGACCAATTAGATCAGTGTGACCCCACAGTAACCAACAATTGCAGGTTTAACAGCGCTGGAGATGTCAAATTAGTAAGCAACTGTTCTTGTGTTCTTTGTCAGGAAGCCACACCCATCCCACCCACTTTAGAAGTTAAGAATGAGAAAATGAAGGCTATACTTTTTCCACATTTTGCTACAGCCTAATTTTTTAAAACTGATTAAATTGTTTTTTCCCCCGACATCAATCCATAATGACAATTCAAAAATAGGTTTAGAATTTTTTTGCAAATTTAATTACAAAAAAAAAAAACTTAAATATCACATTTACATAAGTATTCAGACCTAACTCATTACTTTCTTGAAGCCCCTTTGGCAGTGATTACAGCATCGAGCCTTTTTGGGTATGACACTACAAGCTTGGCAGACCTGTATTTGGAGAGATTCTCCTAATATTCTCTGCAGATCCTCTCAAGCTCTGTCAGGTTGGATGGGGAGCATTGCTGCACAGCTATTTCCAGGTCTCTCCAGAGATGTTCGATCGGGATCAAGTCGGGGCTCTGGCTGGGCCACTCAAGGACATTCAGAGACTTGTCTCAAAGCCACTCCTGTGTTGTCTTGGCTGTGTGCTTAGGGTTGTTGTCCTGTTGGAAAGTGAACCTTCACCCTAGTCTGAGGTCCTGAGCGCTCTGGAGCAGGTTTTTATCAAGGATCTCTCTGTACTTGGCTCCGTTCATCTTTTCCTCGATCCTGACTAGTCTCCCAGTCCCTGCCGCTGAAAAACATTCCCATAGCATGATGCTGCCAGCACCATGCTTCACCGTAGAGATGGTGCCAGGTATCATGCTTGGCATTCAGGCCAAAGAGGTCAAACTTGGTTTCCAGACCAGAGAATGTTGTTTCTCATGGTCTGTGAGTCTTTAGGTGCCTTTTGGTAAACTCCAAGTGGGCTGTCATGTGCCTTTTACTGAGGAGTGGCTTCCGTCTGGCCACTCAACCATAAAGGCCTGATTGGTGGAGTGCTGCAGAGATGGATGTCCTTCTGGAAGTTCCTCCCATCTCCATAGAGGACCTCCAGAGCTCTGCCAGTGACTATTGGGTTCTTGGTCACCTCTCTGACAAAGGCCCTTCTCCCTCGATGTCTCAGTTTGGCCAGGTGGCCAGCTCTAGGAAGTCTTGGTGGTTCCGAACTTCCTTCATTTAAAAATGATGGAAGCCACTGTTCTTAGGGACCTTCAATGCTGCCCAAAATATCTTGTATCCTTCCCCAGATCTGTGCCTCGACACAATCCTGTCCCGGAGCTCTACGGACAATTCCTTTCGACCTCATAGCTTGGTTTTTGCTCTGACATGCACTGTCAACTGTGGGACCTTATAGACAGGTATGTGCCTTCTAAATCATGTCCAATCAATTGAATTTACCACAGGTGGACTCCAATCCAGTTGTAGAAACATCTCAAGGATGATCAATGAAAACAGGGTGCACCTGAGCTCAATTTAGAGTCTCATAGCAAAGGGTCTGAATACTTATGTAAATAAGGTATCTGTTTTGTATTTTTAGTACATTTGCTAAATGACAAAAAAACTGTTTTCGCTCTGTCATTAGGGGTTAATCCATTTTAGAATAAGGCTGTAAAGTAACAAAATGTGGAAAAAGTCAAGGGGTCTGAACAATTTCTGAAGGGAAGCAATTACACTCAAATTGAATATCATTAAATAATAAGGATTTACATCAGCCTAATGAAGGAGTAGATAACATCACACATTCCAGTGTTTGAACTTGTAACACGGCTACTTGGGATTTCTACTAATGTGCATCCAATGGAAATGTCGCGATAGGTATAATGCCAGGAGCCGTTTGTGGATTTGACAGATCCTACATTGCCTAAACAAAAACAATGACATGCTATGTGATTGCCAGTTACCGCGGGTTAACGCTGACCTGATTGAATCCTGGCCTAACACTACTACTGTACATTTAAACAGTGGTACTGGATTAAAAGTATCCAGGTGATCTGAATCCAAGGGATGAATACATGTCATTGGAGTAAATATACATGGAATAAAGCATGTCACTGAACTCTTATGCTGTGTTACTAATACACTTTTAATGCAGTTATTGACAATAGTGTACTCACCATAAGCCACAGGTGTCAGCTTCAGTACAGTGTGTAAAGGGCACTTCAGGTAAGGCAGCTCCTCTGAAGAACAAAAACAGAACATACAACGATGCCTAAATAGATTCAATTTAGTTGTGTTAGAGCTAATGAAATCCTATTCCAATGCTTATCTGATCATGACAGGTGAACAGGACATGCAGAACACTCACTCTGAAAAATGTTCGTTTCATAGTATAAATGAAGCTGTAATACTGGGGCGTATTACCTGCCCTTTTGACCCCTGGCCTTCCCCAGTCCCCCTGGTCACTGGGGCGTATTACCTGGCCTGGTGACGCCTGGCTGATCTCTCTCTCCCTCTAGACCTCTCTCTCTCTCTAGACCTCTCTCTCTCTCTAGATCTCTCTCTAGACCTCTCTCTCTCTCTCTCTTGACCTCTCTCTCTTGACCTCTCTCTCGAGACCTCTCTCTCTCTCGAGACCTCTCTCTCTCTCGAGACCTCCTCTCTCTCTCTCGAGACCTCTCTCTCTCTCTCGACCTCTCTCTCGAGACCTCTCTCTCTCTCTCGAGACCTCTCTCTCTCTCTCTCGAGACCTCTCTCTCTCTCTCTCGAGACCTCTCTCTCTCTCTCGAGACCTCTCTCTCTCTCTCGAGACCTCTCTCTCTCTCGAGACCTCTCTCTCTCGAGACCTCTCTCTCTCGAGACCTCTCTCTCTCGACCTCTCTCCCTCGACCTCTCTCCCTCGACCTCTCTCTCCCTCGACCTCTCTCTCCCTCGACCTCTCTCTCCCTCGACCTCTCTCTCCCTCGACCTCTCTCTCCCTCGACCTCTCTCTCCCTCGACCTCTCTCTCCCTCGACCTCTCTCTCTCTCGACCTCTCTCTCTCTCGACCTCTCGAGACCTCTCGAGACCTCTCTCTCTCTCTCTCGACCTCTCGAGACCTCTCTCTCTCTCTCTCGACCTCTCTCGACCTCTCTCTCTCTCTCTCGACCTCTCGAGACCTCTCTCTCTCTCTCTCGACCTCTCGAGACCTCTCTCTCTCTCTCTCTCTCGACCTCTCGAGACCTCTCTCTCTCGACCTCTCGAGACCTCTCTCTCTCTCTCGACCTCTCGAGACCTCTCTCTCTCTCGACCTCTCGAGACCTCTCTCTCTCTCGACCTCTCGAGACCTCTCTCTCTCTCGACCTCTCGAGACCTCTCTCTCTCGACCTCTCGACCTCTCTCTCTCGACCTCTCTCTCTCGACCTCTCTCTCTCGACCTCTCTCTCTCGACCTCTCTCTCTCGACCTCTCTCTCTCGACCTCTCTCTCTCGACCTCTCTCTCTCGACCTCTCTCTCTCGACCTCTCTCTCTCGACCTCTCTCTCTCGACCTCTCTCTCTCGACCTCTCTCTCTCTCTCTCTCGACCCCTCCCAACCCCCCTCCCGACCCCCCTCAACTTCTCTCGACCCCTTCCTCTCGACTTCTCTCGACCTCTCCCGCTCCCTCTCGCTCGACCTCTCTCTGCCTCTCGACCCCTCCCTCTCGACTTCTCTCGACAACTCCCTCTCGACCCCTTCCTCTCGACTTCTCTCGACAACTCCTGCTCGACCTCTCCCGCTCGCTCTCGAACTCTCGCTCCCTCTCGACCTCTCTCTGCCTCTCGACCCCTCCCTCTCGACTTCTCTCGACCCCTCCCTCCCGACCCCTCCCTCTCGACCTCTCCCGACCCCTCCCTCTCAACCTCTCTCGACCCCTCCCTCTCAACCTCTCTCTCGCTCTCAACCTCTCTCTCGCTCTCAACCTCTCTCTCGCTCTCAACCTCTCTCTCGCTCTCAACCTCTCTCTCGCTCTCAACCTCTCTCTCGCTCTCAACCTCTCTCTCGCTCTCAACCTCTCTCTCGCTCTCAACCGCTCTCTCGCTCTCAACCTCTCTCTCGCTCTCAACCGCTCTCTCGCTCTCAACCTCATCCTCTCAACCTCATCCTCTCAACCTCATCCTCTCAACCTCATCCTCTCAACCTCATCCTCTCAACCTCATCCTCTCAACCTCATCCTCTCAACCTCATCCTCTCAACCTCATCCTCTCAACCTCATCCTCTCAACCTCATCCTCTCAACCTCATCCTCTCAACCTCATCCTCAACCTCTCAACCTCATCCTCTCAACCTCATCCTCTCAACCTCATCCTCTCAACCTCATCCTCAACCTCTCAACCTCTCAACCTCTCTCTCGCTCTCAACCTCTCTCTCGCTCTCAACCTCTCTCTCGCTCTCAACCTCATCCTCTCAACCTCTCTCTCGCTCTCAACCTCTCTCTCGCTCTCAACCTCATCCTCTCAACCTCTCATCCTCAACCTCATCCCCTCTCATCCTCAACCTCATCCTCTCAACCTCATCCTCAACCTCTCAACCTCATAACCTCTCTCTACTGATACAACCACTGAATATTATTTGACCCTGCTGGTCATCTATGAACATTTGAACATCTTGAAGAACAATCTGGCCTTAATGGCCATGTACTCCTATAATCTCCACTGGGCACTACCAGAAGAGGACTGCCCCCTAGGTTCCTGCCTTTCTAGGAGTTTTTCATAGCCGCCATGCTTCTACACCTGCATTGCTTGCTGTTTGGGGTTTTAGGCTTAGTTTCTGTATAAGCACTTTGTGACATCTGCTGATGTAAAAAGGACTTTATGAATAAAATGGATTTGAAGAGATATACGCTACCTGCGCTCTTATCCAGAAAGTAAGCGAGCAGGCAGCGCATGACAGCCTGGTGACAGATGACCAGGACGTTCTCCTGTCTTTCCAGCTCCATGATGACTGGCTCCAGACGCTGCACCAGGTCCTCATAGGACTGAGGGAGCAAGCAGAGGCCTGTTAATAACCACTTGAAACTAGCAATCCCGGATCCGGGATCGTAATTATAGCCTCAAGTTCATTACCATAACCAGTAACTATTCATGAAAATCGCAAATGAAATGAAATAAATATGCTGGCTCTCAAGCTTAGCCTTTTGTTAACAACACTGTCATCTCAGATTTTCAAAATATGCTTTTCAACCATAGCAAAACAAGCATTTGTGTAAGAGTATTGATAGCTAGCATAGCATTAAGCCTAGCATTCTGCGGGCAACATTTTCACAAAAACAAGAAAAGCATTCAAATAAAATAATTGACCTTTGAAGAACTTCGGTTTTCAATGAGGAGACTCTCAGTTAGATAGCAAATGTTCAGTTTTTCCAAAAAGATTCTTTGTGTAGGAGAAATCGCTCCGTTTTGTTCATCACGTTTGGCTACCAAAAAAACCCGAAAATTCAGTCATCAAAACGCCAAACTTTTTTCCAAATTAACTCCATAATATCGACAGAAACATGGCAAACGTTGTTTAGAATCAATCCTCAAGGTGTTTTTCACATATCTATTCGATGATGTATCATTCGTGGAAGTTTGGTTTCTCCTCTGAGTCACATGGAAGAATACTTGCAGCTGGAGATTACGCACCAATTTTGACGGAGGACACCTGGTATATGTAGTCTCTTAGGGTCAATCTTCCAATGATATGCCTACAAATACGTCACAATGCTGCAGACACCTTGGGGAAACGGCAGAAAGTGTAGGCTCATTCCGGGCGCATTCACAGCCATATAAGGAGACATTGGAAAACAGCGCCTCAAAATTTTGGCTCACTTCCTGTTTGAAGTTTCATCTTGGTTTCGCCTGTAGCATCAGTTCTGTGGCACTCACAGATAATATCTTTGCAGATTTGGAAACGTCAGAGTGTTTTCTTTCCAAAGCTGTCAATGATATGCAGAGTCGAGCATCTTTTCTATGGAACGTTTTTTTATCCATAAATTAAAAGAGCGCCCCCTATATCCAAGAAGTTAACACACAAAAAGTGAGAGAGAGAGAATTGGTGCTGTGATGGACTCACCTCTCCTTTAGGGTAGCGGTAGCGGTATTTGTCCTGGTCTCTCAGTGCAAACTCCTGAGGGAAATGTCCCTGAATCTCCTCATACATCATCTCCTCACACACACCCTGAAAGAGGGAGAGAAAACAAAACAACAAGCCTGTTTAACAGTAAATTTAGGAGACATGGTAACCGTCAATCACATTGACTGACGCAGAGAATAATCTTAGATTGTATTTATTATTTAATAGATTATAAATCAAACAAAATATAATACCAATAGCCAAAATAGAAACAAACATTTGCACACACATACAGCATCTATCTCGTTGAGAGCCTTCCACTGCTCGTAGGGCACAGCCACAGCCTCAGCTGTCTGGATGGTCCTCTTCATCTGGCTGGTCCACACCTTCAGATCCTTAATGTTCTGCTCTTGGATGAACTTCTCCAGACACTTTGCAAACTGACCAACAGGCAGGGAGAGAAATAATGACGTTACATGCAGTATATATTTATATTATGAATAGATGGACAGACACATACAAACAAACACCTCCTTGCCCCTGCCAGACAGGCCAGAGTCTCCTCCGATGCGTCCCTTGACGTTGTGGTCACTCTCTCCATGGCGACACAGGTAGATGGAGCGTGGTGTGATGTGGATGTTCATCAGGTAGTAGACGATCCGGCTCTGTATGTGGTCCTGGACCTGGTTCACCAGGTACCTCCGGCCCACATCCATTATCTTGATGTAGGACAGATCCCTGGGGGGGTGGAGTATGGGTGACTATCAGATTTATTAGCAGTGTGAGGCTGTTAAATGACTGTGGACCTTGTCCATGTGTGTGTATTCTCACCTGTCCAATATATTGTTAGAGAGTATTCTGAAACCACTAGTGTGCGTGTGCGTGCGTGCGTGTGTGATCACTCACCTGTCTAGAACCTCATCCAGTGGCTGGTAAGAGTTCTCATAGCACTTGATCCTCTTCATGAAATCCTCAACGACCTCTTCTGTATTACAGTCTATGTAGTCAGGACTACCCAGCTTCACTTGCTGCACCGACAGACAGGAAATAAAAACAGGAAGAGGAAATGAGTCAAGAGAAATAGAGAAAGAGCATGCTAGGAGAGCATTTTAGCTAATCCTAACCCTTTTCATAACCTTAACCCAAGTCTCCCAACCTGCCACGTTAATTATCCTAACCTGCTGCCTAAATTCTTCTAACCAGCTTTGGAAAAGTAACTTCCGGTCGTAGCTGTACTCCCTCTAGTCAGAACTGAAAAACGGCTATCTCGCTTCATTTCTGAAAGTTAGCCAGGGCATGTCAACATAAAGATGGTAGAAATGATTAAAATCAGGAGGCCTGTCTTACAGGAATATAAAATATCAAAGCAGAAGTCTTGAATTTCCTGCGCAATCATGTCTGATCTTTTACATAACTAGTGGCCTACATACAATGTGGAAAGATAGCAGAGATATCACACACCACTATGTTCTCCGCAATGACATCAGGGTCTTCACACACAGACTCCACAAAGAACACCTGGGAGGATGAAAATGAAGATTCAGTATAAAATACACTACAGTGAAGTATACTGTACACTAGAAGAAAAGTAGTGAATCCCACAAACAGACAATAACTACAGATACTAATGTCTGACTCTGGGGTTCCATACCTTAAAGCCGTTCTGTTCTGCAAACCTGGTGATGGTCCCTCTCCTCTGCCGTGTGGTGTTCGTGGCATCAAACACCTGAGGCAATCAAGGCCAAACTCCAGTCAGTCACAACATCCTCATTACATCCAGGTTAAGAGTCCTGGGAGCACCAAGCAAACCATGAACATGTATATGAGTTGCGGTGCAAACTCAAACAAGTACTGTAGACTGAAGATCAATAGTGGGAAAAGGGTACACAAGGTTATTTCTTGCAAAGTAGCCTACATGAACTAAAGGAGGCCGTACCAGTCACTCACTCAATATGGAAGTGGTCAGATGAAGCGGATGCTACAGGACTGTTTTGCTAGCACAGACCGGAATATGTTCCTGGATTCGTCCAATGGCATCTAGGAGTATACCACCTCAGTCGACGGCTTCATCAATAAGTGCATCGATTAATTCTTCCCCACAGTGACCATAAGTACATATCCCAACCATAAGCCATAGATTACAGGGAACATCTGCACCGAGCTAAAGGCTAGAACTGCCGCTTTCAAGGAGCGGGACACTAATCCGGACGCTTATAAGAAATCCCGCTACGCCCTCGAACCATCAAACAGGCAAAGCGTCAATACAGGACTAAGATTGAATCTTACTACACCGGTTCCGACTTTCATCGAATGTGGCAGAGCTTAAACTACTACAGACGACAAAGGGAAACCCAGCAGCGAGCTGCCCAGTGACGCAAGCCTACCAGATGAGCTAAATGCCTTTCATGCTCGCTTCGAGGCAAGCAACACTGAAGCATGCAAGAGAGTACCAGCCGTTCCGGACATCTGTGTGATCACGCTCTCGGTAGCAAGACCTTTAAAACATGTCAACATTCACAAAGCCACGGGGCCAGACGGATTACCAGGACATGTACTTAAAGCATGCGCGGGCGGACCAACTTGCAAGTGTCTTCACTGACATTTTCAAACTTTCCGTGGCCGAGTCTGTAATACAGTTGAAGTTGGAAGTTTACATACACTTAGGTTGGAGTCATTAAAACTCGTTTTTCAACCACTCCACAAATTTCTTGTTAACCTCTTGCTCCTACCTGACACGCAGGCGTCCCATCTAGACATCTGGAAATGCAAATGCGCTACGCTAAATGCTAAAAAGGGGGAGGCTTGCAAGCCGAAGAACAGCATCCCAACCGTGACACACGGGAGTGGCAGCATCATGTTGTGGGGGTGCTTTGCTGCAGGAGGGACTGGTGCACTTCACAAAATAGATGGCATCATGAGGAAATAAAATGATGTGGCTATAATGAAGCAACATCTCAAGACATCAGTCAGGAAGTTAAAGCTTGGTCGCAAATGGGTCTTCCAAATGGACAATGACCCCAAGCATACTTCCAAAGTTGTGGCAAAATGGCTGAAGGACAACAAAGTCAAGGTATTAGAGTGGCCATCACAAAGCCCTGGCCTCAATCCCATAGAACATTGGTGGGCAGAACTGAAAAAGCGTGTGTGAGCAAGGAGGCCTGCAAACCTGACTCTGTCAGGAGGAATGGGCCAAAAATTCACCCAACTTATTGTGGGAAGCTTGTGGAAGGCTATCAGAAACGTTTGACCCAAGTTAAACAATTTAAAGGCAATGCTACCAAATACTAATTAAGTGTATGAAACTTCTGACCCACTGGGAATGTGAAAATAAATAAATAAAAGCTGAAATAAATTATTCTCTCTACTATTATTCTGACATTTCACCTTCTTAAAATAAAGTGCTAATCTTAACTGGCCTAAGACAGGGAATTTTTACTCTGACTAAATGTCAGGAATTGTGAAAAACTGAGTTTAAATGTATTTGGCTAAGGTGTATGTAAACTTCCTACTTCAACTGTACCTACATGTTTCAAGCAGACCACGGTAGTCCCTGTGCTAGAGGAAGTGAAAGTAACCTGCCTAAATGATTACTAACCCGTAGCACTCATGTCAGTAGCCATGAAATACTTTGAAAGGCTGGTCATGGCTCACATCAACACCATTATCCCGGAAACCCTAGACCCACTCCAAATCGCATACCGCCTCAACAGATGACACAATCTCAATCTTTCTTGAACTGCATTGTTGGTTAAGGGCTTGTAAATAAGCATTTCACGGTAAGGTCTACACCGGTTGTATTCGGAGCATGTGACAAATAAAATGTGATTTGAATTACATTTACTGTGCACCCTTTTCCCCCTTTCATCAACATCCTCATTCACAAACTGATCATGAGCCACACTTAAGCCACTGTGGATCTAACCTGGGTCCAATCTGTTTATCTAACATTCCACTCCAAGTACTCTGTGTCTTATGTTTATCAGGACAAGGCGTGCCAAGAAGTGAAATGATAGCTAAACAGACTGGTATTCATACTAGGATCTACTCTACTTACCGCCACCTGGCCCGCCTCCACACTCAGGTACTGGCGCACATCATTCAGCGCTGTCAGTGCACACTGCCTATGGGTGGACACATACACAACAGAATCAAAAAGATGACCAGAAAGTGACACTGTAGGTAAAGATCTACGAGAATGAACTGAATTCAAACTTCACTAATATAAAGCAACTGGTCAAAATGTAGATATGAATGTAAATACAAATATTTGTTCTTTCAAAAGACCAATAAAGAGTACATTCCCTGCAACTTTGGTCTGTAATGAGATATAAGTGAATAGAGTGGTGGGTTTAGGCCTAACTTGACCTGTTCAGCTCATTCCAAAACCCATCATCCAGCCTCACCTCCTGATCTTCAGCCCCTCTTCATTGTCTGGACGGAAAAACTCAAAGGACTTGTAGATCTTCACACACTCTCTCCTGTACTGACCCACGTTGAACTCTAAACAACACAGACACACTATCAGTCAACCCTATTTCCTGTGTGTGTGTGTGTGTGTGTGTGTGTGTGTGTGTGTGTGTGTGTGTGTGTGTGTGTGTGTGTGTGTGTGTGTGTGTGTGTGTGTGTGTGTGTGTGTGTGTGTGTGTGTGTGTGTGTGTGTGTGTGTGTGTGTGTGTGTGTGTGTGTGTGTGTGTGTGTGTGTGTGTGTGTGTGTGTGTGTGAGAGAGAGAGAGAGAGAGAGAGAGAGAGTGCGAGACCTCAAAAGAGACAGCTAATGAGATCGCTTGAGCTGGTACCTTTGGTTGGCACACCAATCCAGTTGAGATAGCGGGTCAGCTTCTTGGAGATGTAGGTCTTACCTCTGGCTGGGAGGCCAACCGTCACAATAAGGGTGGGACAGTTGGTCATACATACTGAGAGAGAGAGGAGATACAGAAAAATAGGACGAGACAAAAAGTTGAATGACTATTGTACACAGACACAGTGAATGTCAGTGGATGGTAAAGTCTGTCGTTGAATCAAATGGGACCGTGATCCATTAATGCAGAATCTAATCAACAACTCAGACCTTAATAAAGGTGTAGACTGGATGGAGTAGTTTTGTCGTATCATTTCAGAAAAGGTTAAGCAGATGCAAACAGATACTTGTATACACTATGTGATTTGTTGATGAAACAAACCAAAAAAATCATCAAAAAAACAAATGTCCTCTCACTGTCAACTGCATTTATTTTCAGCTAAATTAACGTGTAAATATTTGTATGAACATAATAAGATTCAACAACTGAAACATAACTGAACAAGTTCCACAGACATGTGACTAACAGAAATGGAATAATGTGTCCCTGAAAAAAAAGGGGGCCAAATCAAAAGTAAGTGTCAGTATCTGGTGGGGCCACCCACTGCATTAATTCACCCACTGCATTAATTCACCCACTGCATTAATTCACCCACTGCATTAATTCACCCACTGCATTAATTCACCCACTGCATTAATTCACCCACTGCATTAATTCACCCACTGCGTCTCCTCATTGACTGCACTAGATTTGCCAGTTCTTGCTGTGAGATGTTACCTCACTCTTCAACCAAGGCACCTGCAAGTTCCCAGACATTTCTGGGGGGAATGGCCATAGCCCTCACCCTCCGATCCAACAGGTCCCAGACGTGCTCAATGGGATTGAGATCCAGGCTGTTCGCTGGCCATGGCAGAACAAGGACATACCTGTCTTGCAGGAAATCACACACATACCAGCAGTATGGCTGGTGGCATTGTCATGCTGGAGGGTCATGTCAGGATGAGCCTGCAGGAAGGGTACCACATGAGGGAGGAGGATGTCTTCCCTGTAACGCACAGCATTGAGATTGCCTGCAATGACAACCAAGCTCAGTACGATGATGCTGTGACACACCGACCCAGACCATGACGGACCCTCCACCTCCAAATAGATCCGGCTCCAGAGTACAGGCCTTGGTATAACGCTAATTCCTTTGACGATAAACGTGAATCCGACCACCACTGGTGAGACAAAACCGTGTTTCGTCAGTGAAGAGCACTTTCCCTGTCTGGTCCAGCGATGGTGGATTTGTGCCCATAGGCAATGTTGTTGCCGGTGATGTCTGGTGAGGACCTGCCTTACAACAGGCCTACAAAGCCCTCAGTCCAGCCTCTCTCAGCCTATTGTGGACAGTCTGAGCACTGATGGAGGGATTGTGCGTTCCTGGTGTAACTCGGGCAGTTGTTGTTGCCATCCTGTACCTGTCCCGCAGGTGTGATGTTCGGCTGTACCGATCCTGTGCAGGTGTTGTTACACATGGTCTGCCACTGCGAGGATGATCAGCTGTCCATCCTGTCTCCCTGTAGCGCTGTCTTAGGCGTCTCACAGTACGGACATTGCAATTTATTGCCCTGGCCACATCTGCAGTCCTCATGCCTCCTTGCAGCATGCCTATAAATGGTATCCACAAGTTCATCTGACTATGGGGAAGTAGATAAAGTCTTGAAGTATCCAAAATCACGACGTATCCCTTTAAGATACAAATGTCCCCCCCCCCACCAAAAAAAGGGCCCTTCTATGGATTACATGTTGTGAAAATCCCCAAAAAACATTAGAGATGCTGTGTCATGAACACTGCCAAACACTTAAGGACTGACTTGAGATCAGCCACTCCATAACAGCCATGACCTGTTAGATACCAGAGTCTGGAGAAGCAGGTGGAAAGAAGAACGAATTGGCCAAATGAGGAAAGAGGAGAAAGTAGAGCAGAGAGGAGCAGTAGGCATGATTAAGCCTTTTGTGTTGTTGACAGAGACTCTAGGAAAATCGCTCACATATCTAAGAGCAAGTCAAGCAGACAATGTCTTTGGACGAGCTGGTGAAGCTGTGAAGCTGTGACACACACACACACACACACACACACACACACACACACACACACACACACACACACACACACACACACACACACACACACACACACACACACACACACACACACACACACACACACACACACACACACACACACACACCAGATGTAATTAAAGCTGCAATATGTACATTTTGGGCAACCTGACCAAATTCACATAGAAATGTGAGTTATAGAGCTGTCATTCTCATTGAAAGCAACTCTAAGAGGTAGATATGTTCAATGTGTGCTATTTCCCCATTCTTAAGTTGAGTTTTTGTGTCTTTTACTTTCATTTTTTTTTACACCAGATTCAAAAAGCTGAAAATACAATATTTTTGGTTAATGAAAATATATTTCACACCAGTTTAGATGGTACAATGATTCTCTTGCTTGTTTTGTCACATAAATTGAAATTAGGTGAACCATTAGAATTTTAGCAACCAGGAAAATGCAGAGCGACTTCTGCATATTGCACCTTTAAACTAGGGTAAATAGCAAAAAGACTTGATGCTCCTCTATCACCAGATAGGCATACTATCTGGTGATCTCAGAATAACCACGTTTCAGTGGTCACCTGGTTAGGCTTAAGTGAAACAGTCAACCAAAGTTCAAATAGAGTTACACAGCATAAAACACTGACCAACTGCTCCACTACTAACCTACTTTGATAAAAGTAATTATGTGGCCCCCTCCAAAACAGAGGGAGAAGTAGTCTACTGTACTATGAAATCAGGCTGCTAACTGGCTATCCCTCCTCCTTAACCATTGTAAGCCCCTCCAGTGGCCCTATTGGCTAGGATTGGGGGGCTGGATTAGTGAAATCACACAAAGCCTGGCATGGTTCTTTGTTCTCCTTTCTCCTTTCTCATTACTGTGCCAAATATACAAGCCAATGGGGGAGAAAATCACCTCTGAAATCTGCAGTGTCTGCACCTGAAAGAGGAAGAGTCTCGAGCTCAGCACAAGGAAGCATCTGGAATAGTTCAGTGGGAGACAGTGTAGTTTTTTTAGGGTGAGGACCACTAACCTATAATAAGAACAGGGAACAAATCAACCCTAAAAGACTACAGATCCCAAGCACTATTGATTGAACACTTAGTTGACTCAGCGAAAAGTAAACCCGAATTCCACAGCGAGGGAGACAAACCAAGTCTGCAGCGTAATCATCCCCATAAATTATACCCTCTAAGGACATTTTCTTCATAAAATCCACTGGGCCAATCACGGTTGGCACAGTAGTGAATCTGTATGTTAGACTTTAGTAGTTCGGCTGGCTGTTATTTTGCGGCGCAACAACAACAGCAACGTATATTGATAGTTTACCAGTCCCTTCTAAATGCTGCTGGGCCATGGACAGGTGGGGGTCCAAACAAACAAATAATGATACATAATCAGGCGTTCCTGTGCTGTCAGTTCCATGTCGCCTTCACTGTGAACAGTAGCTCAAATTATGTTTAACAATCCATAGTTAAACAATAAAATAACCTTGTTGTATTGTACATGGACATGGTTGGGTTGTGCGGTGACCGGCAAATGGGCGCATTGTCATGCTTGTCATCTTCCTAGTCAAATTCAACACCGAGCTTCCTTACCAGTTCGATACCGTAGTAGACCATGTGCAATTGCATAATTGGTATTAATAAACAACGTTTGACAATTGTAACACCAATAAAAACATCTTTAAAAGTCGAATCATTAGAGACGAAATGCTGCAACGTTGCACCCTTGGAGAAAATGTTGAGCGCACAGAACCTGGTCAGGTTGCGCAACGCCGCAGTGTGTGTATACAAATATTAATATCTAAGTTCCATGAGGTAACGTTAGGCCAACAAAATATTTAAATGTCTTAAAATCATGTGTATCTGCTATACGCCTCCGTTGCGCCCATTGTGCGCTGTTGGCACAAGCCTGCCAAGGCAACTTACCCCTTCTCTGTGAAATGTGCTTTTCAGGCAGCCCGTTTTTACATGGCATCCATATTTTCTTCAGCGGGTTCTGAGTAAGCTCGCGGGGTGATGTTGCCATCATGACATCTTCGTTGGAAGTCATTTTGGTTGCTGCACCATGCCCCGTTTCTAAGCGACAGAAGTGATGCGGGCTGGTCTGCGCAACAGAGCTGCGAGGGGATGGATGTCATATCGGCTGACGAACATCAGACGTTTATTATTACCGTAATGTCTCTACGCTGAGCGCATAAAATGGTGTGAATTATTCATAAATTCCGGACACCACGGTGCTTCGTGCAAGCAGCACTGACTACACTTTTAGATGATCAGATTTCAAGAGTTGTCATTTATAGCCCGGTGCCAGTCTGTTTGTGCGATCATGCCAAACATGTTTTTCATAACAAGGACAGCAATGGAATATGCAAGAGCACAAATAGATCTGGGACCAGGCTTGTTGGCTACGTTTATGACCATTCAATAAAGGTAAACAAAACGCTGTAATTTATTTTCTGTTTATTAACATTTCTATGAAAATGATCTTTAATTAACAGAGCATCTAAGTGGGTATGTGTGTGTGTATTAGTTTCTTGTCCAATGCTCACTTGAAAAGGGAATACCAATGTCTGGTTTAGCCTACAAGCCTCGGCTTAAATTATATACATTAATATCAAAAAGTAATCTTATATAGGAAGACTATAAATGCTACAAATACTTCCAGAGTTTTGAGCAAATATATACAGCACGTTTGTTTTTACATGCTTCTTAATGCTTTGTTCCCTTTATAACAATGTAGCTACTCCACGTTAACTCACACGAGTTTTTTTTTTTAAACAAGTCTTCTGCTGTTCACATGCAACGCACATGGGACAACACAACACAATGCATAGCATACTGTAGATTCACTGGTTATTTACAGCATTCGGTCAGCTTTTAATCAACTGTTTCAATGACTATAGTGAGTAGGGAAACTCATAATCACCCCGGTTGGCCACAAAGATGGTGGATAAAGTTAATTAAAACACGTTTATTATGCAACTATATAACAGTCTGTGTTTTGAATTGTAGCAAAAGGATAAAAACAGCTTTTAAACAGTGTTGTTGTTTTATTAGCCAAATCGACACAAAGTTCTACAGAAGGAAGGTTGATGGAATATAGCATACAGTTTCCAAAGTTGGGGACTCACTTTCAGAGCAGAGGAATCACAGCGCCCCCTTGTGTCATTCTTTTGCGACGAACTGTACTTCCTAAAAACACTAGGTGGGGCTGTCTACCCACTTATTCCCCCAGAGCCACCCAGGAACATTTACTATATGGAAGTGCTTAGCTGCCGAAATCCAATTGGAGATGCAAATGATCAATCGATATCATGTTTGAATTTTATTTTCCTAAATAGGTATGCATTTTTACGTGACAAAATTAAAACTGAAAGGCAGAAAAGATATTGCATTTGATTGTTAATCAAACACTGGTCAGGGTTTCGATAACGTGAGGCGTTTGCTTGCTGGCAATAGTCACGCTCGCTTTGTGTACCCCTCATTATCTTTATTTGTAAATCCTTCTACCTGTAAAGAGATCAACAATACCCTTCTTGACTTCATCTGGACAAATAAGTCTCACAAACAAAAAAAGTCAGTTCTCTGTAATAAAGGAGGTCTGGACCCAGCTCGCACAGTGGATCTGGGCCGATTCCGTCTGAGAGTAGTGGCACTCGGCCAACGTCTTGTGGCCCAGAGTCTTGGCCGCCTTCAGCAGTATTACTTATGGCTAGGATGCAGGGATTGAGCTCGGGGCAATTTCCCATGTGAATTATCTGGCCCAAATGTATTACTTGGGGCTCGGACCAATTGGGGCTACATTCTGGCAGATGACTACACAGGCTGCTTTATATAATTAATTAACATTTCATTATTTATTTATTCGTCCATATTTTCCTCATTGTTTCTGTGATAAAAAAATACAATTAACATTTCAATTAAATTAAATGTAATTAAAAAGAGTCCTGTGTAGTATTTGAGTATGTTGATACTTTGTGCAATGCAATTGATATACATTCACATCTTTGTGAATGGAACTTCCTGAGTGGCAGTGGTCTAAGACACTGAGTTGCAGTGCAAACTGCGTTGCGTTTCTACAGATGCTGGGTCAAGACTCGTGCCGGCCGCGACCGGGAGATCCATGAGGCGTTGCACAATTGGCCCAGAGTCGTCAGAGTTATGGGAGGGTTTTTCCCGGCCAGGATGTCCTTGTCCCATCGTGCTGTAGCAACTCATGTGGCGGGCGAGGCGCATGCACGCTGACACGGTCACCAGGTGTTTCCTCCGAGACTAAATGTTTTTTTTTGTTGTGGATGGGTATAATCTGTATATATATTTAAAATGACTAAATCGTGCTTCTGGTAAGACGCCGGCAAAGTCTGCTGAATTCCGGTAGACGGAAACGGCCCGATGTACTTGGGCCCATTCTGGGCAGTCATTCATTTCGATTCAAGGCCTAGTCAGACACCCGATTCCGGGCCGATTCAATCAGTTCCGGTCCCCCGGAAGAGGGACGTTTCTGGGCCAATTCCTCATTGCTAGCTGAGGAAGTGCTGGATTTAGTTGAAAACCAATTGGTTGAAAAGATGTTTGGTCAATACTGAATCAATTTGGCATTTCATTCCAAACAATGTGTTTAATAAGTTGGGAGGTCTTACATTTTTACTGAAATGTAATTGTATTCCTGAAAGAATACCTGCTAAATTGGCTAGGTTTCACCAACAAGCTTTAAATGGCCTGCACAATTTTTCCCCACATAAAGCTATTTTGTGGAATAATTCAGACATATCTGTAAGGAATAAGTCATTGTTCTACCCTAGCTGGCATGGGAGGAATATTGACTTTGTTCTTGATGTTTTTGACAACGTGTAATATTGCTGCATATGAACAATTTATAACATTCAATGAGTTTCCAATACCTTTCAGAGAGTTTATTTCTGAGATCAAAGCCATTTCCAGTAGTCTAACTAGTGGGGTGGCAGGTATCCTAGTGGTTAGAGCATTGGTCCAGTAATTGAAAGGTTGCTACATCAAATCCCCGAGCTGACAAGGTAAAAATCTGTGGTTTTGCCCCTGAACAAGGCAGTTAACCCACTGTTCCTAGTCCGTCAATGTAAATAAGAATTTGTGAACTGACTTGCCTATTTAAATAAAGCTTAAATAAAAACTACACTAATGAAAACTCATCTTAACCTTGGTGATGATCACAGAGCTTATCCAGAACTCAGTTTGGAAGGCGTGGGTTCCAGATGTGGCTACAGGAGAGTAGTGGTGGACAACACTGGACATCATCTTCACTGAGCAATGCTCATTGGTGGAAAAAGTACCCAATTGTCATACTTGAGTAAAAGTATTGTTATCTTAGTAGAAAGTTACTTGAGTAAAACTGAAAGTCACCCAGTAAAATACTACTTGAGTAAAAGCCAAAGTATTTGGTTCTAAATATATTTAAGTATCAAAAGTAAAAGTATAAATAATTTCAAATCCCTTATATTAAGCAAAGCCACGGGCACACTCAAACATAATTGACAAACGATGCATTTGTATTTAGTGAGCCTGCCAGATCAGAGGCAGTAGGGATGACCACGTGTTCTCTTGATAAGTGCGTGAATTGGATAATTTTCCTGTCCTGCTAAGCATTCATCATGTAACAAGTACGTTTGGGAGACAGGGAAAATGTATGGAGTAAAAAGTACATTTTTTTCTTTAGGAATGTAGTGAAGTAAAAGTTGTCCATAATATAAATAATGTACAGATACCCCCCAAAATGACTTAAGTAGTACTTTAATGTATTTTCTACCACTGGCAATGATCAAATGTAGAACATGTACAAGTAAGTATCCCATATTAGGTACTACTACTTGGATAGATAGGAGGCAGAGGTTGCAAGCACAGAGGTAGATACTGTGTACTGTATGTTTGCAAGTAATGATTTGGCAGTGACTGCGCAACCCAAAGACACATTGTGTGACACACTGAACAGACAGTGTGCGCAACACCCTTTCTCCTCATAGGAACTACTCAAATGAGTTGGACTTGTTGCAAAGTTACTGTCCTGTTGCTGAGTTGTCCCGATTCTTCTGCCTTCTCCCGAAGTGTGCACTTGCATACTTCTATGATGAGGAGTTTGCAAGTGCACACCTTAAGAGAAGGGTGGAGAATTGGGATGTAGCCCTCATGTTCTCTCAACCACCTATATGCCTATTCCTGTAGAAGAGGCAACAGAAATATTACAAAGAGGGGATTCGATTAAGCTGATCCGGGTGGGCGGAGATTGTACCGGATGAAAAGTGATCGTTTTGAAAATGGGGCTGTCTCGTGGGCGTGTGCTGGGTGCGCCGTTCAAAGCCCACGGCAATGGTGGCTCAAAACAAAGTGACGTGAAGAACGTGGTTCTCATTCTCATGGTTTATCATTCAGTGTGTTCACATGCAAGGTGTTGTTTGCTCTTGGTATAAAATGTACTTTATCTGGCTTCCCAAGAAAAACTCTTAACATATACTTTATGGAAAATACATAATGTATGTTTCTGAACGATGAACCATGCTGTATGCGTAGACGGCTTGACAGAAATGGTATCAGAAAGTGAAAGCAATGACGCTGTCGGAGTGTTCGAAGCGTAAGGCACCTCGGAGGTTTGTGGTGTATGGCCAATATACCACAGCTAAGGGCTGTATCCAGGCAATCCGCATTGGGTCGCGCACAAGAACAGCCCTTAGCCATGGTACATTGGCCATATACCACACCTCCTCGTGCTTTATTGCTTAATTATTTACACTGTGTACACAAAACATTAAGAACACTTTCCTAATATTGAGTTGCAACCCCCTTCTGCCCTCAGAACAGCCTTAATTAATCAGGGCATGGATTCTACAAGGTGTCGAAAGCATTCCACAAGGATGCTGGCCCATGTTAACTCCAATGCTTCCCACAGTTGTGTCAAGTTGGCTGGATGTCCTTTGGGTGGTGGACCATTCTTGATACACATGGGAAACTGTTGAGCTTGAAAAACCCAGCAGCGATGCAGTTTTTGACACACTCAAACCGGTGCGCCTCGCATCTACTACCATAAATATTAAATATATGTCTAGTTCCTGCCAATATCCAGCTACTTCGCACAGCCATTGAAGAAGAGTGGGACAACATTGCACAGGCCACCATCAACAGCCTGATCAACTCTATGCAAAGGTGATGTGTCACCCTGTATGAGGCAAACGGTGGTCACACTAAATACTGATTGGTTTGTGATCCACGCCTCTCTTTTTTTAAGGTATCTGAGACCAAGAGATGCATATCTGTATTCCCTGTCATGTAATGTGAAATCCATAGATTACGGTCTAATTGATTTATTTCAATTGACTGATTTCCTTATATGAACTGTAAATCTATGGATTTCAGATGACTAGGCAGGGGTGCACTTGGGAGCCAGGTCCAGCCAATCAAAAACGTTTTCCCCACAAAAGGGGTCAGAAATACTCCTCAGTTTCAACAGCTGTCTGGGTGGCTGGTCTCAGACGATCCCGCAGGTGAAGAAGCCAGATGTGAGGGCCTGGACTGGTGTGGTTACACATGGTTTTCGGTTATGAGGCTGGTTTGATGTACTGCCAAATTCTCCAAAACGACATTGGAGGTGACTTATGGTAGAGAAATTAACATTAAATTCGCAGGAGAGACAGACGGAGCAGCCTCCTGGTCAGACTTAGAAAGCGAGCACCACGTTCACCGTTTCCGAGCATATTTGTCGCCAATGTCCAGTCTCTAGACAACAAGGTGGATGAAATTAGGGCATGATTAGCCTTCCAGAGAAACATCAGAGATTGTAACATTCTCTGTTTCATGGAAATATGGCTCACTCGGGATATGTTGTCAGAGATGGTACAGCCACCGTGTTTCTTCATGCTTAGCACCGTCATCTCTCTGGTAAGAAGAAGGGCAGGGGTGTATGCCTCATGATTAACGACTCATGATTTAACAATAACAACATATAGGAACTCAAATCCTTTTGTTCACCCAATCTAGAATTCCTTACAATCAAATGCCGAGTCACAGCCGTGTATATCCGACCACGACTTAATCTTGCTTATACCATCCTATAGGCACAAACTGAAACAGGATGTAGCCGTGACTAGAACCATTCAACGCTGGTCTGACCAATTGGAAACCACGCTTCAAGATTGTTTTGATCACTTGGACTGGAAAATGTTCCAGGAAGCCTCAGACAATAACATTGATTTATACGCTGACTCGGTGAGTGAGTTTATTAGGAAGTGCACAGAAGATGTTGTACCCACTGTGACTATTAAAACCTACCCCAACCAGAAACCGTGGATAGATGGCGGAATACACACACAACTGAAAGAGCACACCACCACATTCAACCGTGGAAAGAGGTCGGGGAATATGGCCGAATATAAACAGTGTAGTTATTCCCTCCGCAAGGCAATCAAACAAGCTAAATGTTAGTATAGGGACAAAATGGAGTTGCAATTCAACGGCCCAGACACAAAACATATGTGGCAGGGTCTACAGATAATTACGGACTACAAAAAGAAAACCAACTACGTCACGGACACCGATGTCTTGCTTCCAGACAAGCTAAACACCTTCTTTGCCCACTTTGAGGATAATACAGTGCCACTGACATGGCCCGCTACCAAGGACTGTGGGCCTCCCACCTCCTCCCATTGGCCCCAAATATAACTGAACTAAATGACAATCACCCCATAGCACTCACTTCTGTCATCATGAAGTGCTTTGAGAGACTTGTCAAGGACCATATCACCTCCACCTTACCTGCCACCCTAGACCCACTTCAGTTTGCATACCGCTCCAACAGGTCCACAGACAAATCAATTGCTATCATATCGCATACTGCCCTATCCCATCTGGACAAGAGGAATACCTATGTAAGAATGCTGTTCATTGACTACAGTTCAGCATTCAACACCATAGAACCCTCCAAGCTCATCATTAAGATGACACAATCGAGAGCATCCTGTGGGGCTGTATCACCGCCTGGTACGGCAACTGCACTGCCCTCAAGCGCAAGGCTCTCCAGAGGGTAGTGAGGTCTGCACAACCCATCACCGGGGGAAAACTACCTGCCCTCCAGGACACCTACACACCACCCGATGTCACAGGAAGGCCATAAAAATCATCAAGGATAACAACCACCCGAGCCACTGCCTGTTCACCCCGCTATCATCCAGAAGGCGAGGTCAGTACAGGTGCATCAAAGCAGGGACCGAGAGACTGAAAAACAGCTTCTATCTCAAGGCCATCAGACTGTTAAACAGCCACCACTAACATTGAGTGGCTGCTGCCATACATGTAAAAATGTATCACTAGCCACTTTAAACAATGCCACTTAATATAATGTTTACATACCCTACATTACTCATCTCATATGTATATACTGTACTCGATACCATCTACTGCATCTTGCCTATGCCGTTCTGTACCATCACTCATTCATATATTTTTATGTACATGTTCTTCATCCCTTTACACTTGTGTGTATAAGGTAGTAGTTGTGGAATTGTTAGGTTAAATTACTCGTTGGTTATTACTGCATTGTCGGAACTAGAAGCACAAGCATTTCGCTACACTTGCATTAACATCTGCTAACCAGGTGTATGCGACAAATAACATTTGATTTGATCATCGCTAAGAGTGGGTGACATTGTAGTTTTGACTATTACGCTGATGAGACAGCACCAACTTTTTGAAGGCTCTAGATTTTAAACATCAGATTAATATTTTTACTGTTAAGGCGACAGGTTGAAATTATTAGATTACTGGAAAGGGGTTACGGGTTTGTTTATTGTTTATTTTAGGTGTCGATTTCACTTAATGAAACACTGTAGTATCTGAGTGTTTTGAGTAGAATTCTTCCTTCCGGGACTAATGGAAGTCCCCTACAGTATGTATGTTCAGGGAGACATAGGAGATCGCGTCTCAAACAACTTTTTATTAAATGGCTGGGATCAAATATCACTGATTCCTTATGCTGAGAAATGTACCACATTTGCGACAGAAAAAAAGTATTACATTTAGATGGGTAACAGGAACAGTCTAAGGTGAAACAGCTATCACAAATGTTGTTGGACATTGGTCTAGTAATGATACCAGGATAATTTGACATGGTTATGGAAAAGAGAGACCAGTCATATAATATGGGAGTGAATTGTTGACTTGGTGGCGAGATACATGTTGCAGTGTCCAAGGGTAGCATATGCTAAATTAAGAGCACATAAACATTGACGTAGATTAAAACAAACGATGAATGATCAGAAGGAGTACAGTGGACCTATCATTATTGTCATGTTTTGTTTGTAGTTTAAACTTTTGGGTTGCTGAAATGGTGTAGTATAGTGAAGGCTAACAAAATGTTGTTTTTCCGGGAAAATGGGAGTTTCGTGTAGAGGTCGACCGATTAATCGGAATGGCCGACTAATTAGGGACGATTTTCAAGTTTTCTTAACAATCGGTAATCGGCATTTTTGGACACCGATTATGGCCGATTACATTGCACTCAATGAGGAGACTGCGTGGCAGGCTGACTACCTGTTACGTGAGTGCAGCAAGGAGCGAAGGTAAGTTGCTAGCTTGCATTAAACTCATCTTATAAAAAACTATCAATCTTAACATAATCACAAATTAACTACACATGGTTGATGATATTACTAGTTTATCCTGCGTTGCATATAATCGATGCGGTGCCTGTTAATTTATCATTGAATCACAGCCTACTTCACCAAATGGGTGATGATTTAACAAGCGCATCCGCGAAAAAAGCTCCGTCGTTGCACCAATGTGTACCAAACCATAAACATCAATGCCTTTCTTTTAAATCAATACACAAGTATATATTTTTAAACCTACATATTTAGTTAATATTGCCTGCTAACATGAATTTATTTTAACTAGGGAAATTGTCACTTCTCTTGCGTTCTGTGCAAGCAGAGTCAGGGTATATGCAGCAGTTTGGGCCGCCTGGCTCGTTGCGAACTGTGTGAAGACCATTTCTTCCTAACAAAGACCGTAATTAATGGATTTCCTGAATCAAAATTGAACTGAACTGTTGTTCTGATCGGTCCTCTCGAGATTATCATGAGAGAGAACTCAGTCGGTGTCTTAATGCATGGAAGAGATAATTGGATCGAACAGTGCGTGTACCTCAAAACCCCCTCTAACTGGCTGAAGAAGAGCGACAAAGGCGTTCAATACAACCCTGTCCCCACCACTTCTATTGAGAGTCCTGAGCCAGCAACCGATCGGAGCGATCAACTGCTTTTCTCATGTCTGTTCTCTGAGGATTGTAACCGGAGTCCACATGGAGTGAGCATGGGTAGAAATCTGTTCCAAACTTCTCTTATGTTGCTGGTATACTGGTTGCCAAACGGACAAGACATAATGGGTGGTAAAGGTGATGGCGGCTCAGGTGAGACTTTGAAATTGGGACATTATCATGGGCCATCCACTTTGAACTGTAAAGCTATTTGAAGAAGACGCCAGAGGAAATAGTTATTTCCATCATCCTGATCTATTGGAGTGTGATAGATAACTAAAGCTGCTTTTATTAAATTGTTGCATTGCATTATATATGTGCTTTTCACGGTCTATGAAGATATAGCTTTGAATCTCAAACTGTATGCATCTTCTGTTTTTCTTCATGGGTTCGTGCAGGTGACTGTATCATGACCTCCACAGACAAGTTGCTAGAATGCTTAGAAAATGGGTTGGAGGTTGAAATGGGAGACATCACTAAGTTTCTTGGAAGCAGGCTGAGCCAGTGCTATAGCAGTTAGTCACGTGCAGGAACCCATGCAATGAGTTATTGCTTTTATGCTTCTTGTTTTATGAAGAATGTATGCATTTTCTACATGAGATAATGTTCTTAAATCTTGTAAATTTTCTTTTAAAATTGAGAGAATTCTCAAAAATGGGGGATTATGGTGGAAGTTACAAGCCGGTTATAATACTTTAATTGCATCAAATGGTTGTATTATGCAACAAAATAGAGGGTTCCTTTAACTCTCTATTGTGTCTGTGTGAACTGAAAGTGGGCCTCTGGGAGATAACACTGAGAGGAGATTTATGTCTTTGGGGATAGTGCATTCCAGAGCATGAGTTAATGTTTCTCTTCTATACGGTACTAGGGAGACATGGCTCCAGTATGGCATTGGGGGGCCAGACACTGGTCTCTGCGATGAAAACACAATGAAGCAGATACTGTCTGCAGTGAATTATAATGATCTTTCATACAAATCTTAACCTTGTGACCCATTCCATAAATCTGTTGTGTGTTATATGTAGACTGAAGGAGGATGGACTTTGCTATAAAATGCTGTGGCTCAAACCAGCTTGTTGAGTTCTCAGTGATCACCTCCAGGGGTGATTACCAACCAACTCCATTCCTGCACTAATTCAATAATAAAGTTTGATTGTTTTGAAGGAATCTTAAGTCTCCGTTTGATTACAACAATTCCACCACAGGTAGCAGAAAGAACAGTTTGACTTTGTTGGCTGGAGTCTGACAATTTTTAGGGCCTTCCTCTGATACCGCCTGGTATAGAGGTCCTGGATGGAGCTCGGCCCCAGTGATGTACTGGACTGTACGCACTACCCTCTGTAGCACCTTGTGGTCGCATGCCAAGCAGTTGCCTTACCAAGCGGTGATGCAGCCAGTCAACATACAGCTGCACAATTGAGAGTGGAACTTTTTGAGAATCTGAGGGCATGTCATACCAAATAGTGTCCACCTGCCAACCCCCCCCCCCCGCTATATCAACAGTTTGATAAGTTAATGCGTCAAATTTTGGACCTCATTACAGCCAAAATTCCATTATTTTCATTCCTGCTATGTAAACAAAGCTTATTTCCACGACAATTTCATTGATTAAGATGAAAACATTACTTTGAACTACTTTGTGTTCCGTAACATTTCAACAACAAAGTCATGTTCTTGGTTTTAGAAATATCAAAGAAAACATGTAAACTGCATATTCATTTACCTTTCAGATCGCAAAGTGAGCTCCCATGAAGCTATTAACACTTCAGTAATGTGAAAATCAGTTAAAGTCATACACTGGCTCCTCTGACTGGCATATTTTGAGCTTCCCTTGTCTTACTAAAGTATGCCATTAGTCCTATTATGATTATTTTTTCCTACCTCCATCACATGGCATAGCTCAGTAATGCAGCAGTACACTTGTGGTTGAATATAATACAGGACAGACAGTTGAATAATGTTGAACTCACGAATACCAAAAAGGGAATTACAACAAATAATTAAATGAACAGCCTGTGGGGGAAAAAAAGGGGGCAATATTGAAGATTGAATTATTAAAAAAATAATAATAATAATTGTGGAACAGGTGTGTAATGAACTTGTTGATTTTATTTAATATACCCACATGGCAGTTATAGACTGAAATACATGAGTATAGGTGAACATCAACACAAACAATAAAATACAATTTAGTTGAGAAAACAGAAGTATGAATTACAAGTACATATAAGTGAAGTGATTTTTAAAATCCTTTATCTCAATTCTGATGTGTGGGATAGAGATGCTGTGGATGCTACAAGGGGTTCTACTGGTCACTTTCCCTGTAGTGTATCTCACTGTGCCTAGGATGATATATCATGCACAGGTCCCTAAGCAGATTTTATCAAACCACATGACATTAACAGTAGCTGTAGATAATGTCATGAAAAGTGGGATCATGGAGGACATCAGGTGGCTCAAGGTCTGGGGAAGGGATACGGTATGCGTCCCAGAACCACTAGATCCTGAAGAACAGGCGCAGATTAAAAAAGGGAAAGAGAGGCATAGAAGGATGCAGAAAGAAAACACACACAGGTTTACAGGTAGATCCAGGCCCTGTTGAATTGTCCCCATATTGCTTACACCAACACAAGTGCATAGGGTGTAAGGGCTAGGTTTTGATTTGGGATTCCTCATGTCCTCTTTCTTTGCCTCATTTTTAAAACAGATTGGAGGAAAATGTCTGAGGTTCCTCACCTATAAGGGCTAAAGGACTATTATTCTTAGGTTGCTGGTTTGGTTGAGCGTGTTTGAGCGTGTTTGCCTCCAGGCATCAGTCAGAAAGCAATGACGGCAAGGCACAGTGAACGGTTAACTTGTATACTGTTATTCCTCCAAGTAATTTACAACAGGCAGAGTATGTAGAGCTATGGGATGATCACTGTGAAGGCTACCGCGTGTACCATTGACACATACCTAAGGGTGTTGAAGAGCGAATGTGTGGATTCTCAAGGAGAGAGCAAAATACAAAGTGCCATTAATATCAGGATAACATACAGTACCAGTCAAAAGTTTGGACACACTACTCATTCAATAGTTTCTTTATTTGTACTATTTTCTACATTGTGGAATAATAGTGAAGACATCAATGTAGTAACCAAAAAGTGTTCATAAAAATCAAAATATATTCTATATTTGAGATTCTTCAATGTACCCATCCTTTGCCTTGATGACAGCTTTGCGCACTCTTGGCATTCTCTCAACCAGCTTCATGAGGCAGTCACCTGGAATGCATTTCAATTAAAAGGTGTGCCTTAAATTATTTTGTGGAATTTCTTTCATTCTTAATGCATTTGAGCCAATCAGTTGTGTTGGTAGGGGAGGTATACAGAAGATAGCCCTATTTGGTGAAATACCAAGTCCATATTATTGCAAAAACAGCTCAAATGAGGACCGACACAGGAAAGGAAGACCCAGAGTTGCCTCTGCAGCAGAGGATAAGTTCATTAGAGTTACCAGCTTCAGAAATAGAGGTACCAGCCTCATTAGAGTTACCAGCCCAAATAAATGCTTCACAGAGTTCAAGTAACAGACACATCTCAACATAGCTGTTCAGAGGAGACTGTGTGAATCAGGCATTCATGGTCAAATTGCTGCAAGGGAAACCATTACTAAAGGACACCAATAAGAAGAAGAGTCTTGCTTTGGCCAAGAAACACAAGCAATGGACATTAGGCCGGTGGATATCTGCCCTTTGGTCTAATGAGTCCAAATAGTCTTTGTGAGACGCAGAGTAGGTTAACAGATGACCTCCGCATATTTGGTTCCCACCGTGAAGCATGGAGGAGAAGGTGTGATGGTGCTTTGCTGGTGACACTGTCTGTGATTTATTTAGCATTCAAGGCACACTTAACCAGCAATGGCTACCACAGCATTCTGCAGCGATATGCCATCTGATTTGTGCTTATGAGTTGGTGTGTCCAAACATTTGACTGGTACTGTACATAAAAAATACAATGACATATGACACCACTTATAATATATAAAGGGCTTAAACTAAAGCACCACTAGGTGGCAGTAGTAACACATTAATGACTAGGACATTAAAAATGACTGAATGGATGGAATATGACTAATTCCTTTAAGGACCCCTGAAAGGGTGGGACCTAATTCAATTTCCAACGTAACATGCTCCGGCGCCATCTTCGGGTTGACCAACTAATATTTACTAACCATCTTATCAGGCAAAATACACTGAAAAAACACAGTTACGTGCTATAATACTCAAAATGTTATGCATATAATACACAGTGTAAAAATTCCCTTCTAACCGAAATGCACATTTCAAACACACTGCAGTAATAACCAAACAAAACCAGGTGCATTTGTTTACTAAAAGGAATGATGCGTCACACCTAGAATGAGAACAGCTCGAGAGGCAACCTTTGGTACAAGTCCACCGTGTGACTTATTTACCGACCTATGTCTGTCCCCGTTTTGCTTCTCTTTTACCATGTCGAAGGGTAAATCCATGGTCAGTGGACGGTTCTGAAAATAAATGCATTGTTTGAGTCACCGAGCGGTGGCCTGGAAATAATTCAATCCAATTGTTAGATCCTAACACTACCCTTAAAACCTCTTAGGGTGCATGAACCACTAGCGGGATACCTACGACAACATCCGGTGAAATTGCAGAGCGCGAAATTCAAAATACAAAAATCGTAATATTAAAACATTCACGAAAATACAAGTGTCTTACATAATTTCAAAGTTTAACTTCTTGTTAACTCTTACAGCTACCCCCCTACTTTTTTCCATTTCTGCCTGAAGACATACCCAAATCTAACTGCCTGTAGCACAGGCTCAGAACCAAGGATATGCATATTCTTGATTTCATTTGAAAGAAAACACTCTGAAGTTTGTGTAAATGTGAATTGAATGTAGGAGAACACAATAGATCTGGTTTAGATAATACAATGAAAAACCCATACGTTTCTTTCATATTTGTTGTTGTATCATCATCTTTAAAATGAACAAGACAAAACAAACATTCAGATAGGATGATGGGGACAATTTCAGTGAAAAACATAAGAGGGCAACAGTACTTGTGCAAAGTTTCAGAATGATAACATCCAAAATGAGTGTGCTATACATGACATTTATCATGAAGTCACCTAGATGTCCCACACAAGTAGCCCAAATGTACCCAAGGGGACAAATTGGTGAAGTTATACATTTTGAATGGAATAACTATATACAAAATACCAAAATGGTATTCTAACACAAAATGCAAAATTATTCAGCCCCCTTAAGTTAATGCTTTGTAGCGCCACCTTTTGCTGCGATTACAGCTGTAAGTCGCTTGGGGTATGTCTCTATCAGTTTTGCACATCGAGAGACTGACATTTTTTCCCATTCCTCCTTGCAAAACAGCTGGATTGTATTTATCATCATTAGTCATTTAGGTCAACATTGGATCATTCAGAGAGCCTCACTGAACTTCTGGAGAGAGTTTGCTGCACTGAAAGTAAAGGGGCTGAATAATTTTGCACGCCCAATTTTTCAGTTTTTGATTTGTTAAAAAAGTTTGAAATATCCAATAAATGTTGTTGCACTTCATGATTGTGTCCCACTTGTTGTTGATTCTTCACAAAAAAAATACAGTTTTATATCTTTATGTTTGAAGCCTGAAATGTGGCAAAAGGTCGCAAAGTTCAAGGGGGCCGAATACTTTCGCAAGGCACTGTATATTAACAGCTGAAGATGCGCTTTACAAAAACAACACTGAATGAAACTTCAATGGCGAATGACCATCTTTACGCTTGAGTTTACTACAATGGGTTGGTCTTCCAACACATAAACATGACATATTGCCGTTTACCTCAGCTCATTGGCTATCTACCCAGCTAGATTTCAAGACGATCAGTGGTCATTGAGTTAAAAGTCAATCAAAGAAACAGCGGTCATATCATTGGTGCACAATGATGTCATTACTTGTTGTCTTCAAATCGGTTTCTTTCAGTAAATACGTCCCGCGAAATGACCCATCAGGTTTGGTTGTGTTACAAACAAACAAACCAGTTGATTGCAATGAAACCAAACATGACTGGAAAAGTCACGTTTAGTGTGTGTATTTTCATCGAATGTGTCGTCGAAAATGGAATGAGACGGAATTCACAAAAGCGGTTCACAAAATGTTTCGTGTTAGGCTATAAAATGGATTTTATCAAACAAAAGACCATTCATTGTGTAACAATGAGCATTGGGATTGCAAACAGAGAAGATTGTCAAAGGTAAACTATTTATTTTACTGCAGTTAGTGATTTTGTTACGCCTGTGCTGGTTGAAATAGTTGTTTATTGGGCTCTATCCTCAGATAATCGCATCGTATTCTTTCGCAGTAAATCCTTTTTTAAATCTGACAACGCAGTTGAATTAGCAAGATTCTAGGCTTTCGAAACATGTGAGACACTTGTATTTTCATTCGTGTTTAATATGACTATTTATGTAGCGATCACCGTATGTTGTCGAATTTCATCCCGCTAATGGGTTCGGTGTGCAGAGAGGTTAATCCAACCGCGTTGTCAGATTTCAAAAAGGATTTACGGCGAAAAATACCATGCGATTATCTGAGGACAGCTTCCCACATCAAAATACTTTTTCAACCAGCACAGGCGTCACAAAAATCACAACTAGCGATTAAATAAATCACTTACCTTTGAAGATCTTCCTCGGTTTGAAATCCCAACGGTCCCAGCTACACAATGAATGGTTGTTTTGTTCGATAACGTCCTTCTTTATATCCAAAAAAGTCAGTTTAGTTGGCGCCAATGATCTCACTCGTTCAACATGCAGACCAATAAATCCAAAAAGTTACCGGTAAAGTTCATCCAAACAAGTCAAACCATGTTTATAATTCATTCTCAGGTACTCTAATATCTAAATAAACAATACAATTTAAGACGGAGAATAGTATGTTCAATAGGGAAGATAAATAACGAAGAGCGCGCATCTCATTCATGCCCGCAACAAGACTAGATACATGTATCATGACCGAGATACAAAATATCGGTCTAGAAGCTGGGCTAAATAATATTCAAGATATAGCACAATGAATTGTACGTTTTGTTAACGGCTTAATCTGATTTATTCAGTGCTATCCGACTGACAGTTTGTATATCAAGATAAAAAACAAAGAAAGGATACCTGTCGGAGAAGTGTTCATTTTTTTGAGGAGGGGTACGACTGGCAGTCAAAGTTGGAGAGAAAGCAGCCAGTGGTCAGACATAGGAGGGAGGAGGGGTTGGGGTCGAGTGGAATGGAGTGGGCAGGTTGTTGGCAAATGGACGTCACTAGACGCAGGATTTCGTCTGGAGGAAGAGGAGAGAACCAGTTACAGGATGAGGAAAAGGTAGAGGCAGAATCAGGAGGTAGAAAGATTCAAAAACACAAGGAAGAGATGATAGGTTTTACATCGTCCAGATATTATTCATTAGTGCAGATTAAGAAGACAGGGAGAGATAATTTGGACTATTGAGATGTTCCCCGTTTGTTTGTCACTCACTGTTGGATCGGCAGGGTAGCCTAGTGGTTAGAGCGTTGGACTAGTGACTGGAAGGTTGCAAGTTCAAACCCCCGAGCTGACAAGGTACAAATCTGTCATTCTGCCCCTGAACAACCCACTGTTCCTAGGATGTCATTGAAAATAAGAATTTGTCCTTAACTGACTTGCCTGGTTAAATAAAAGGTAAAATAAATACATAAAAATGACTGACTGACATGGTTGAAGTTTCACTCGCTGCAGTGAGAGTAGTGATTCCAGAGGAATGGTGCTTTTAAAAAAAACAAGGGCAACATACTGTTCGTAATTGAGACATTATGCTATTTTAAAAAATATATAAATTGTGCAATGTAAACACGTAAAATATCTGTTTCTCTTGCCTCCTGATGTTATGTTTGAAAGCTTGGCTCGCATTTCTGTTGTTGCTGGGAGGAAGTTGTTTGAGAGGCCCGCACCATGGCAGCCTAGTAAGAAAAACAAAGGATAAACGACCTATTATGAATGTAGTAACTCAGCAAGAAATCAATTCATTTACACACATACATTGATATACAATGGGTACAGTTATTGCTAAAATAACCTCACTGCAACAGGGTTTCTAATGATCTACTTATAGATCATAGTCTGAAACCAGCCTCTCTAATGGTAGACCCAGGTACAATCTGATCACTCATGATGACCAGAAGATTAATTTAAGCAGTTCACTTTTATCCCACATTTTACTGATGATATAGCACTTTTCATATGCTACTCTGTATAAGAGATAGCTATTTAAATCAACTGAATTACAAAGACAAATAATGCAATACAAAGCTTAGCTAGCTAGCTAAATAAAGAGATTTGTAAAAGTGGTCTTACCTCACAGTAGTGTTTGCATCCATCATTTGCAGTATCCATGCTTGCTTGCAGCATGCTCATGCTAGCTAAATCAAGTTTTGCATGCAAGTAAACGTCAATGACCATGCATGGATCATGTTTTGTACTTTATCAAATAATCTGATATTTAAAGATAAAAAATATCATAAATAGTGTAAATAACCTATAACAATGATCGCATTTTACCCTGAATTTTGACTGCATGCGCCTCAGGACAATCAGAACATAACAACCAGCATAGCAACGAATGCTATCAATTTTTATTCTTTCATTACGTAGACTAGGCAGATTTTGGCATGTTCTAGCAACAAGCATCATCCGTAGCAACGGACGTTAATAAGACAGATAGAACAATGACACTGATATTTCACTGGCTGTATAAATGTAAAGCATCAGCTTGGTGTTTCCACTCACTACCAAATATGGCAGTAAGAGGAAGCCAAGTGGACAGCAGTGGGTGAAGATGGAACGATATGGATTTTGGACAACATTCTTCAAATTTTCTCATCGATTAAACTTTTGATCTCAATACTGTTCCCAAAACTACAATCTGTTACAAACAGAGTGGACTACATTTTGTAGACCTTACCCTTTCCCCCAAAAAATAAAATAATGGCATTGTTTAGAAGGAGTGCAAAAGCAAATTTAGTTATTGCACACATGCACGTCACAGAGTAGGCGTTCCCTAACAGAAATATGCAAATGTTTGCTAGAACGCGCCAATAGGATCTCGCTAGCTCGTGCTTGGCTCTGCCCACCTTCTTGCTTGTTCTGCCCACTATGACTAATTTGTTCCCATTTGAAACGACGGGCTATAGTCCATATTGGTTTCCTGATAAAAAAAGACTTTGCTAATTGCGTCTCGAATACCATTGTGTGTGTGGGGGGGGAAGACCTTTTGGCTGTGGGACAATATTTGGCTGTGGGACACTATTTGGCTGTGGGACACTATTTGGCTGTGGGACACTATTTGGCATGACAGCATCCTGAATGGGGGAAGGCGTTGTTGTGCCTGCATGACTGTGTTGCTGTGTGTGGACCATGTTATTCCTTAGTGATGTATACACCAAAGAACTTGAAGCTCTCGACCCTCTCCGCTACAGCCCTGTCAATGTGGATGGGGGCGTGCTTGACCTTCTCCGCTACAGCCCTGTCAATGTGAATGGGGGCGTGCTCGACCCTCTCCGCTACAGCCCTGTCAATGTGAATGGGGGCGTGCTCGGCCCTCCGTTTCCTGTAGTCCACAATCAGCTCCGTTTTCTGCCCCTTAACAAAATGAATGTCTATATGGTGGTGACCTGGTCAACCTATGACGACCACACACACACGGAAAATCTTAGTCTATGCTAAACTGAGGAGTGCTCAACTGACCCTCTTCACCCCTTGCCTATATTAGGGTGACAGTGACAGCATGGTCAAAGATGTCCCAATCCCAGACTAGTCAATAAGTCAGCAGGACTAATCTCATCAGCCAATAGGTAGACACCTGCTGTACACACTTACTGGTAGGCCTAATCATCTTAGTCTCACTGACACACACAAAGTCCCTGGACTTGAGGTCGTTACTTACAGACAATGCCTGGCCCTGTTGCATGTTCATTCTATGTTTTTCATTTGGAAGCATCATTACATAACTTCCTTTTTTCTCTAGGTGAGAGAGAGCATTCATGGTTACAGGAGGATGAGAAAATATGACAGAGTTAATGCTTGCCTGACGACATTGTCTGAAACTGCCATCCTAGAGTCGTGCTAATGTAAAAACGAGGGTCATTGTACGAAAGTTGATAACATCATCATATTGACCGGGTCTGGTCCAACCCATCAGTTTCTGGGACCAATTAGAATGTTCAGAATGTGTTTGCATTCTAGAAGACATCAGGATGGGAAGTAAAGCCACTCACCATGGAGAAGAAATGCTAGTGCGGGGCAGCAGGTAGCCTAGTGGTTAGAGCATTGGACTTGATTGAATCCCCGAGCTGTCAAGGTAAAAAAAAAAAAAATGTTGTTCTGCCCCTGAACAAGGCAGTTAACCCACTGTTCCTAGGCCATCACTGAAAATAAGAATTTGTTCTTAACTGATTTGCCTATTAACACAACACAGACTTGCCATGAGACCTTCTTAAAGGTATAATGTAGGAGAGCCATATCACATGCAGGAACCAGGAAGCAATACTCATCATTTTAGAAACAAGTTACAAAAAGAATGTGTGATGATCAAGGAAACTAGCTGTGTATTTATTATGCACAGTTGGCTGCATCAACACAGATGCCATGTCCCAATGTAAAGTTACTTTCCACAATCCAAGCTTTTAGAGATGATCCAACCACCCCACAGACAGAACAGACTCTGCTTTTAAAGTCAAGCTCTTTCTGAAATATCATTTACTTATTACTCTGTCACAACAATCACCACTCACCTCATCAACTCTTCTCCAGCTAAAATGGGATGAGGTAATGGGCTGGCAGTGCAATGACAATTTATGGAGGGTCATACTAGCATTAATCAGTCTTCATTTCACTGCAATGGTTGGTTCTACTCTGTAGTAGGACGAGGAGTTTTTCCTTAGCCCTAACAATAGAACACAGACAGTGGCGTAGAAAGCACACTGTGAACCGGGGGGGATCCACAAGCTTTATGGACCCACTCAGATAGCATATGAACACATCATAAGCCATAGTAAAATGTTTAGAATTATAGGAAATTTGCTTTAAAACAGCAACATTTTCTTTCAACCTCATGGCAAAATGTGTATAGCATGAGATTAGTTCTTAAAAAAGCACATTTTTAAATATGCCCCATGGCAAAATCTGTTTAATTGCAAGAAATTTGCTTTAAAAACAGCAACATTTCCTCTCAACCCCATGGCAATTTAAATAAATGTCAATTCCTAAAACAAACATATCTTTTTTTTTGGGGGGGGGGGGGCTTACTCGAATCTTGCCTGCTGGCATTGCAAAACTGTGCTACGCCAATGAGCACAGCTCTGCATTGCAAGCCTTAACACAAACCAAAAACACACCCATACAACCAATTTCATCAGCCTCTCTCTGACCTAGTATCAATTCATGGAATAGTCAAAACAATTACCTCAAGGTCCTGCTTTCATTAGACTAGTATCAATGAGAAAATGAAATAAGCCTTTATCGATGATGAAATGGGCCTAAGGACATATTTTTGCACGTTAGTAATAAAATACATTCAATGCATGCTACTCTTACTCTTTGTTCATTATGCAATGTACGCTATGCTATTTAGGAAGCCAAGCATTCTTATCTGGATGGGGATAAAAAGGCTGAGCCCTGTGACCTACACACACACACAAACACAAACACGGATTCATGAACATGAATGAACACACACACATACACTAGTAGACAAATCCCTCCCTGGAGCCTTTAATGCGATTCTGAGTGTGGGTTGAACTTTCACACAGATAGAGAGAGGCAGAGAATGAGGATAAGGGAGAAAAACGTAAGGAAGCAAGTGATGAGTCAAGAAGAAAAAAAAGGATAGAAAGGGAGATTGCAAGCACTTATAGACCTGGAGGCTCCGTTGTTGGCAGAGCAGCAGCCCAGAGAGATGAATATTCCCTGTGGCAAACAGTCACAGTGAACACATTACTGGCCTGATCCTACCAATTCAGTCCTCTGCTTACCACAGCACACCTCCAAAACACCTCCTTTTTGTATATACCTGACATAGAAACAGGTGGACCCCTAAATCTTTTAACATACACACTCACATTACCCCCTCATCCCAGAGTGTTTTGAGGTTAACAGCCTCTCGGTCACTCTGACCTCAGTAGCTAGGCTATTTAGTGTCTGAGACAGGGATAGAAATTCAGCTAGCACACTAGCCCGAGGCTAATTAGCACTTTTCAGACAGGGCGAGTAGAAAATGTGCCAAACTAGCCCGAGATGCAGGTGAAATTTTGTCTTTTAGAATATTGCATAGCAGATTTTGGACCAGGGCAAGTAGAAATGTTGGTATACTAGCCCGGCTGGCCAGTGCCCAAAATCCTTAAATTCTTCTGATTCTGATACTTTGGCTCTACATCCAAGACGGTGCAAATATTTTGGTGGCCCCTCTAAAAACAATGTCAATGTTTAAATGACTAATAGGGAATTGGCAAATGTTGCAACTAAGCTACCTCCCTCTGTGTGTCTGATTGATGCTTGTAGTCACTACTCAGCTTTTTATTGTGTCTGTTCTTCTTTGTAGCGTTTTGTGATCTCATGCACCACTGTGAAGGGTACTTTACAATCATCAAATAAGAATAAAATTAGACTCAGTGGATCGACATGGGCCATAAGTAGAGCCAGGAGTTTTTTATGCCCATATGACCTGGGCCCTGGAGTTTTCCCTGGGGGGCGCAGGACGTTTTGGAGCATTCAGATATGTAATGTAAAACAAACATGCCTCTCCAACATATTCATGGCATGTCTATCTGCAACACTCGACAACGTTTGGCAAATGAACGTGGACCATGTCAGGTGACATGATCAGGTCACGTGGTCCAGCCTGACTTGGATCAATTCTGAAGAAAAGTAGCAATTGTCATCTAAATTGTAAAAAAGTTTAAAACAATTTTAATAAATGCAACAGTTGGACAATAGTGAAGAATACACTCAAGATATACAATAGGAAAATCTATTTTAAAAATATTTTGTGCGAAAAAAAATATATGCAAATGAGGCTCATATTATTAAATACAGCAAGTGTGTTTGCAGAGATGAATAAAATAACATAAAGAGGTGGAATAGGGCTGCAACCATCAAGCACATGCTCTGTTTAAAGTACCTGCGCTGTCTAGACTGCCTCATTAATTACTGTTGTTGTTATGTTCTGTTGTAGAATTCAACAAGTATCAATAGCAGGATACCCTCGGATTAAAAATCAACACGCTTGGCTCTAGATTTGGGCTCCCGAGTGGCGCAACAGTCTTACGCACTGCATCTCAGTGCTAGAGGTGTCACTACAGACCCCGATTCGATTCCAGGCTGTGTCACAACCGAGCGTGATTGGGAGTCCCAAAGGGCGGCGCACAATTGGCCCAGCGTCGTTCGAGTTTGGCTGGGGAAGGCTGTCATTATAAATAACAATTTGTTCTTAAAACCTCTTTAGGATAGGGGGCAGCATTTTCACTTTTGGATAAACAGCGTGCCCAATTTCAACTTCCTGCTACTCATGCCAAGAATATAAGATATGCATATTATTAGTAGATTTGAATAGAAAACACTCTGAAGTTTCTAAAACTGTTTGAATCATGTCTGTGAGTATAACAGAACCTATGTAGCAGGCAAAACCCCGAGGACTAACCATTCAGAATGATTTATTTTTGAGGTCGCTGTCTGTTCAATGGGCTGTCATGGGGATATGATATTTCTTAGGCACTTGTTTGCAGTTCCTACCGCTTCCACTGGATGGCACCAGTCTTTGAAATTTGGTTGAGGTTATTCCTTTATGCAATGAAGAAGTACGGCCAGCTTAGAAAAGGGTAACGCTGTTGAGAGTTGGCCAAGACTTGAAAAGTAGCGTTAGTTTCCTCTCGTCCTCTATTGAAAACAGATAAGACCAGTCTTCAATTTGATCGATTATTAACGTCTAAAAATACCTAAAGTTGTATTACAAAAGTATTTTAAAATGTTTTGGCAAAGTTTCCTGTAAACTTTCGAGATATTTTGTAGTGACTTTGCGCAAATTGGAAGCTGTTTTTTTCTGGATCAAACGCGCCAAATAAATTGACATTTTGGATATATATGGACGGAATTAATCGAACAAAAGGACCATTTGTGATGTTTATGGGACATATTGGAGTGCCAACAAAAGAAGCTCGTCAAAGGTAAGGCATGTTTTATATTTTATTTCTGCGTTTTGAGTAGCGCCTGCAGGGTTGAAATATGTTACTCTCTTTGTTTACTGCAGTGCTATTATCAGATAATAGCTTCTTATGCTTTCACCGAAAAACATTTTTAAAATATGACATGTTGGCTGGATTCACACGAGTGTAGCTTTAATTTGCTATCTTGCATGTGTGATTTAACGAAAGTTTGAATTTTATAGTATTTTACTTGATAGCTACATATACAAATAGCTAGCTAGAACAAAGTGTTAATAAGATAAATTAATTAAAAAGATTAAAAGCAATACAAATAAGTTCTCCAGTAGGCATTAAGTAGGCATTAAATTAGTACTTTTTTCAATTCCACAAAAAAATCTTTCTTCTCTTTCCAATGATGTAATTATCGAGATGGTGCTTTAAATCCCAGAAGAAGCTTTAGAGTTCCTATAGATTCAATAAAAAGACAATGTATTCCATTGAGCTCATTTCATCCATTGCGGAGTGTGTTTGACAGGTCATTACAAACATTCCCGCAGTCGTAACATTAACAGGGAAAAACGACAGGCACAAGCAAGAGTATGAAAAAGTCGCCTGAGTAAAATGGAAGCAATCAATCCAGCAAGATTTAAGTGCCAAGTGGATTTTGCACCCCTCAAACACAGGAAATAGATGGCTGAGAAAGAGGGTGGTGATGATGTTACTGCTGCTGATGTCATCATTGGAAGCCTTCAGGCTCCATATCCCAGAACAGGGGTCTTGCATAATAGTGTAGTGTCGTAATGACTGAGTCATGGAAGAACACATCAGATGTTACAATATGGACATAGTACTACATGTTATACTGTGTAGCCTGACAAAAGCAGAAGAAAATATACCTATTCAATTGCAAACATTGTAATGTTTGTTTTTCCTTTGGCGGACACTCAATGAAAAAGCACTGTTTGTGCACTCAAACCCTAGCCTATGTGGCCAGTCTGAAATTGTAATTAGGCTATATTCAGGGTCAAGTTCATGATGCACCCTTATATGGGACAAGACATTGATTGTTCATAAAGAAATCAGCCAAATCTTCTGCTGGCATAGTTTGACACTCCCACATATGCAAGGAACAGACCTAGCACTCTTGTAACAAGACTCTCGTAACAGTGTCAGTAAATTTAACTGAAGGTGTAGCTGTATATGCTGGTAGCCTAGCAGTTAGAGAGTTGGACCAGTAACTGAAAGGTTGCTGTTTTGAATACCTGAGCCGCCAAGGTAAATCATCTGTTGATGTGCCCTTGGGCAAGGCACTTAACCCTAATTTGCTCCAGGGGCACCATACTACTATGTCTGACCCTGCAAAACAAAACATTTCACGGTGCCTATTCGGTGTATGTGACAATAAAACATTTGTATTAACAGAGATAGAGCAGTTTGTCATGCCACAGACAGACTTGAGTTCACCAAGTCTTTTAGAATCCCATAGAACAGCAGATAGGTGCAGCACTGAAATGCTTGCATCTGACATACAGGAGGATTATGGTTTACAGTGGCACGTGGTTCAATCAATATAATAACAAATCACAGCATTCTATGACAAGGATTGTGATTTAAAATACCACATTCAAAACCCATTTTAAACTATTTAACAAGACGTTTACAAGGGCAACCCCCTACCTAAATATTACATCAACAACAGGCAGCTTGTTTACAGCTGACCACTGCTATGGTAAACATGCAATATGCCCCACTTCTCCAGTCCTGCAAATGAAGCTTCAGTCCCGTTCAGGGACATGACTGAGTGACAACAATCCGTGATAGGCTATTTGTGGATCAAATAAGAAATGTACTACATTTACTAACAAATAACATCCAACATACCATTATCATTGAATAACATTTCAACATAAATGCATTTTTATCAAATAGCCCATCGGCTGGCATCGTCACTATTCTGCTGATAAAAATGCAACATGTAGGCTACCCTAAAGATGTATAATGGACAATTAACGTTCCACTAGCTAAACCACATTGCGATGCTAGCATAGGCACTATCAACAACAGTCTTTGCGAACGCTAAATTAGTATATTAATGACAAATATTCGCCCCTGGCTTTCTAAAAAATAATTGTTGACATCGCTTTATTATGATTTAAGCAGGCAATAAGGCTCTGTTGTTGGAAAACTAGTCTACGTGACGAGCTTGTTTACGTCCTCCGCTAGTTAGCAAACGCAACGCAATAGGGCTGCTTGCACACATCGTTGAAACTCCCTCATCGCATCCAGCATAAAATGACAAGTGCTAAGACTCCACCGGCATTGTACCCTACCTGCCATGTCTCGCGTGGCTCGTGGACGGCATGAAACTCTCATTGTCCAGGTTTGAAGGAGAGCAGTTGTCCAGCGTGGTTTCGTTTAATGTGAGTCTCTCCGCGGCGTTCAATGACACTGAGCGTAGAGGGTGGAGAGGATTACAGAGCGCGCAAACGCAGCAGCAGATGCGCTACAACCGTTGTGTTTTAAGCACAGCCACTGAGGTAATCCACTAGGTTTTGTTTTACGCTACCATAAATTAATTATATTTTAAAATACAAATGTATGTGTGGCAATGAGATCAGGGGTGCCAATAAGAGTTGAGTGGCGATGAGGTCAGCAAGATTGAGATAATTCATAAACTCATATCTCTCACACACACACACACACACACACACACACACACACACACACACACACACACACACACACACACACACACACACACACACACACACACACACACACACACACACACACACACACACACACACACACACACACACACACACACACACACACACACACAATTCAAGGGAAGTTTAGTCAGAGTTTGATTAAGGATTTTACAGATTTTATTTTTAGAAAGGGCTTAATTGGGCATCGTATTCTTCACTAAAACATTTTTTTCAATGATGCATCATTATTTAACAGTGAATTAATTCAAAATGAAAGACAAAAGTGAAGACTTCAAATAACAACATGCTTGAGAAAACATGCTTGTGAAAGTAGGGGGATATTTCTCCTCTCACCCTGTTATCTCTACAGCCACTGCCCGCTGTAAGAATCCATCTCTGACTGGCTTGTGGTGTCATCTGCGGAGGAGAAGACAGACATGATGAGCTGCAGAACAGGCCTGACTTGAGACGACCCCAGGGTAAGCTGACATCACAGACTGTGGATGAGATGATATGGAGAGAGAGATACAGTAGGTCCACCTTTATGATGCTGGAGGTATTGGTGTTTCTGGAATATCTCCCTCAGTGCACTCAGGACCAGGTCAGACTCTACAGCAGAGGGTGAGCCCACCTATCACACGCACACACACACACACACACACACACACACACACACACACACACACACACACACACACACACACACACACACACACACACACACACACACACACACACACACACACACACACACACACACACACACACACACACACACACACCATTGTATCAACCTCACATCGCCATACATTGGACATAGTCTATGACTTTGATTGACATGCCCCAGTCATGTTCTCTCACCGGTCTGAAGCTCATGGTCTTTCTAATCCTCTCAGCGAGTGCCCCTGCAGGGGAAGGGGGGGCGGGCATAGAGGGAGGTTGGGGGACCCAGGGTGGGAGAGGGCTCTTGGAGACATCTCGAGAGCTGACACTCCGTGTGAGGGGGGACGGGAGAGGAGGCAGAGGCCCCTTCCTCAGGGCCAGGGAGGTGGAGGTCCCTGTAGCTCTGTTGGGTAAGGTCTTAGAGGCTGAACCTATGAGAGACACCAAAACAATTCTGTCCTGTGTTCTTCAGTCTTGGCTCTGGAGACACACAGGGTGGGTGCACAGGCTTTTGTTCTAGCTTAGCACTAACACACCTGATTCAACTAATAATCGAGGCAATGCAAAAGATGATCCCTCTTAGCCAGCAGGGGGCCTACCTCTGTTGTTCATGTCCCTGCTATCAGCCTCCACGCCCCCCAGACTGTAGATGAGGCTGCAGATTACTTTAGATGTGTGTCTGTCCGTCACATCCTCCTCATTTTGTCTCTCCATCCTGACCAGCTTCCTCAGAGCAGGGTCCAGCTCTCTAGTCTGCACACAGGTGAGGATGATGATGCATGTGACATTACAATAGCATTGATGACTGTGATATAACAGATATAAATGTGCAATTAGAATTTTATGAATTATTCTATGATGATCATAATACGCTGTCAGATCAAAACCTTGTATTAAAAGCAATTACTCTCATCAATGTACTCTGTACATTTCATGACTCTAGGACCAATGAAATGTGTTCAAAATACCTTTTGAATTTTGTTATTGTTAATTGGAGATAGGTTTTCATCCGACAGCTACATAATAATGGTTGTGTTATGGATGTGTTAAAATACCAGTGGTGTCATGTGTGTGCTCACACTGAGGCCTTGCTCTGGATCCACTCTCACCTGGGACTCCTGTCTGTGGAGAAGAGAGAAGATTAAATCAGCCATTTGTCTTTTACTCCATTCTAATGCAGCATCATAAAATATCTCTTATAGTGAATTGTCTGAGTCTGTCTGAGCTATATTTCTATATATATATACATATATTACTATATTTCTATATTTCTCACTCTGACACATATGGAGATGGAGTGCTGATCTCAGATCGTCTCTGTTCCTGTTCACAGATACAGCCTGAGGAGAAGTCCACACTGCCAGTATGGTTCATCTGCCCACTAGCTCTGTCTGAGAGAGGGGGGGAGAGAAAAAGATGGGGGGTTCAGCAAAAGAGAGCAACATATAAAATATTATGGGAGAAATAGAGTGAAATACAGAGACAGAGAGATGGGAGAAGAGGAGACAAGGGAGAGTAAGAAAGAGAAGAGGACTGGCTTGCCTGAAGCTGAGTGAGCTTATTATAATGTAAATGTAATCTGAAGTGTGTGTGTTTCTCTCCAAACCTGGGGCTTGTTGGATCTGTCTCTCCACGGCTGCACAGAACCTCTCTGCCTCTGCCTCATCTGCAAAGTTCAGGCCCGCCTGGCAGTCCTAAACAAACACACACATCAAGGACAAGAACAATAACCTTTTCAGAGCTATGCTATTAGCCAAAGCCTTTTTAGAGCCAGTGCTATTATGAGCATGTTACAGAACCAACCAACCAATGAACTCACATAACCCTGTAGGCCTAACCCTAACCCTAGCCCCACACCCTGGCTCAACCCTAACCCTAGCCATTAACCTAACCCCAACCCTAGCATAACCCTAACCGTAGTCTCAACACTAACCCTATCACTAGCTTAATATCCACACACTGGCTCAACCGTAGCCTCAGCTCTAACCCTAGCTTTGTGTCCATACCAGGCTCAACCCTAACCCTAAACATTAACCTAACCCCAAACCTAGGATAACCCTAACCCTAGCATAACCCTCAACCCTAACCCTATCACTAGCTTAATATCCACACACCTGCTCAACCCTAGCTTCATGTCTACCCCAGGCTCAGCCCTAACCCTAGCTTCATGTCCACATCCTGTTTCAACTCTAATCCTAATCCTGTTTCAACTCTAACCCTAACCCATTTAATAGCAGAATGTTAATTAATTTAATATGCCCTTAAAAGCTGTTCCATGAGCAGATTTGTTGCTTTGGTTATCAGGATTGAAACATAATTATAGAGTTCTGTTTGATAAGGGAATAACTTAAATCTTAAAATGTGATTTCAGGGCATGTCACTTACATTTGCAGGGAAAGTGTGGAAGTAGGGGTGGGGTGCAGAGTAAAGAAAAGGAACATACAGCTCCTGTTCCCACAGCAACTTAGATCTCTGGTAGGTTAAAGGAGAAAGAGAGTAGATTAGATAATTAAGTGTACATAAAGTTGATTGGAGGTACACAAGACAGACTCCCCAACTCTCATCATGAGCCGCCCGGCTGTTACCAAGAACCACATACCGGATTTTTAACGGGTCGTTAGCAAATTAGTTTTCATAGTATTTTCTGCAGCTACCTAGCTCAAATTCTAGATGTCAGATTAAAACGAGACCATAGCATCCATAAAGTGACCATTAGACTTTGAAAAAAAATTGTATTGACTAAATTTGAAGGTGCAAAATGTTTATTAAACTGATAATTTATCTCAAAGTACATTTCCGTCGATGAAGAAACAACATTGTGCTACCTTTTTGTAGCATTTCTGACAATGCTAACCATTTTTTTAGCCAAAACTCAAAGTTTTAACACTGTGTCGGTTGCTTGGCAACAACACAGTTGCTTGCGTCAGGCTGCCAGTCATAATAATTATATATGCAAACACATCTAGGCTACTGTAGATAGCTAGCTATATGGTGGTATTCAAGCTGAGGTTAATCAATAAATACAAGCAGATATTTTGATTAGCTACGTAGCTATCTAGCTAACGTTACCTAGCTAGCTTGTACAAAGTCCAGCAGCTAGCCTCTGTAGCTAGCTAACACCAGTCAGCTGAAAGCTAGCGAAGCAAACAGGCAAGTAAAAGACGCTTGCCAATGAATGTGGTTTTATTTTGATTAGTTATGTAGCTATACCAGTCAGATTAGAACATTGGCATGCTCGCTAACCAACAAGTGAGGAAAGCTACTTAGCTATATTTTTTTTCAAGTAAGGTTTTCATATAAGGGTGAAGTTATATCATGTGAAAACGGCTTAGCTAGACACTTGTGTGTAATTGGAGAACAAACAAATATGCACAAATAAGCTAGCAAACGTCCTTGGCTGCTATGATAACATAAGACTGTAATGTTAGCTAACGTGTATAGCCAGTTCATGCGCCACAATATCATACTTTCTTACACAAAACATAGCTAGGTAAGGTTAGTTGCGTTCAGTTTAAAACCACCAAACTTTGAGAAACTGCTTTCCTAATCACATTAATTTGCATTGCACAGACCAAGCTAGAGTAAGGATTGTGCCCTTTTTTAAATTTTCGCCTAAAATGACATACCCAAATCTAACTGCCTGTAGCTCAGGTCCTGAAGCAAGGATATGCATATTCTTGATACAATTTGAAAGGAAACACTTTGAAGTTTGTGGAAATGTGAATGAATGTAGGAGAATATAACACATTAGATCTGGTAAAAGATAATACAAAGAAAAATCATTCATTTTCTATTATTATTATTTTTTTCAGAATCTTTGAAATGCAAGAGAAAGGCAATACTTTCACAATGGAGTCTAGGTGTATTAGATTTTTGCCACCAAATGGCAGCAGTGTGTGTGCAATGTTTCAGACTGATCCAGTGAAGAATTACATTACTGCACAATATTTTGTATCTAGTCTGCCAGGAGTTTGCCCAAATGTGCCGAATTGGTCAATTGATACATTTTCAAGTACATAACAATAGAGAACATACAAAAATGCTATGGTAATAAAAAATGTAAGTTTACACACTCCCAGGAATGTCATACATGATGGATCATTAGTTTATACACTAACTTTCACACATCTAGATGGCCGGACAGGGTGCAGAAATACCGCACGGCCATCTAGATGTGTGTCTTAGTCTAGTCTTCTTCTCTGTTGCATTTCAGAGGGTCTTACCATTTTGCAATATTCAGCTCAGCTGTCGGTCATGCTGGTCTGTATTTAAATTGCAACCATTTCAACGTGTAGCCACCGCTTTCTGGTCTGTTAGTTTTAAACAATTTTACACACCAATAGCAACCCTGCAATGTACTGGTCTCAATGGTTGATTATTCAGGACAGCTACAATCACTTTACTACAACCCGGCATGTTTTGGTCTAGTAGTTTTAAACCATTTTACATGCCAGTAGCAACCTGGCAACGTACTGGTCTAATGTACATTTCGTTAGCAGTCCTTTTATGCACTCTGTAAAAAAGAGGTGTCCTGTTGGCATAATGTCTGTGGTCACGTCAATTATCTCATTTGGAAGGCTAAAAACATATGGCTGTCTTTTCACAAATAGTTTCATATTTAATCATATAACTTGTACAACATTTAGATGTAAACCTAATCCCTTGAATGCGTACACCTCCAGAGATGCAGTTATTTAGTTACACCATCCTTAATGATATCATAAAACAACAACTGATTTGACATGATTATTGTTTGGAGCCCCACTAACCATTTCCCAAATTATTTATGTTATAAATATTGTTTCAACGTCCAATCTTTTGATGTTAAAGTATTGCAAAGTCTCTCTCTGTTGTAACACTCAGACATTCCAGGCTCAATCCTGCAAAGACAAGAGAGAGAGTTTACGGCCGGTTGTTAAGTCACACAACCGGCCCAACTCCCTCTCTGGTGGGAGAGAGGGGGGAGCTCTCTTTGATCCTCACCCATGAGGGAAAGTCATAACAGGGGATACCTAGTCAGTTGTACAACTGAGCACATTCAACCTAATGTGTCTCCTGCATTTAACCCAAACCCTCTGAATCAGAGAGGTGCGGGGGGCTGCATTAATCAACATTAGCATCATTGGCACCCGGTTGTTGTTGGGGATTAAATACCTTGCTCAAGGGCAGAACGACATATTTTTTCACCTTGCCGACTCAGGGATTCGACCCAGCAACCTTTTGGTTAATGGCCCAACACTCTTAACTGCTAGGCTACCTGGGTGACATGTCTGGTGGGTATGCAGTGAAATTTTCAGCTTCCAGGAATTGTGTACAAATCCGTGTGACATGGGGCTGGCTGTGCATTATCATGCTGGAACATGAGGAGATGGTGGTGGATGAATTGCACGACAATGGGCCTCAGGATCTCATCGGGGTATCTCTGTGCATTCAAATTGAAATCGATAAAATGCAATTGTGTTCGTTGTCCATAGCTTATACCTGCCCATACCATAATCCCACCGCCACCAAGGGGCACTCTGTTCACTATGTTGATATCAGCACCATGGGGCACTCTGTTCACTATGTTGATATCAGCACCATGGGGCACTCTGTTCACTATGTTGATATCAGCACCATGGGGCACTCTGTTCACTATGTTGATATCAGCGAACCGCTTGCCCATACGTACACTCTGTCTGCCATCTGCCCGGTAAAGTTGAAACCGCGATTCACCTGTGAAGAGCACACTTCTCCAGCGTGCCAGTGGCCATCGAAGGTAAGCATTTTCACACTGTAGTAGATTACGATGCAGGACTGCAGTCAGGTCAATACCCTGGCGAGGACGACGAGCATGCAGATAAGATTCCCTAAGACAGTTTCTGACTGTTTGTGCAGAAATTATTTGGTTGTGCAAACCCACAGTTTCATCAGCTTTCTGGGTGGCTGATCTCAGACGATCCCACAGGAGAAGAAGCTGGATGTGGTGGTACTGGACTGGCTTGGTTACACGTGGTCTGCAGTTGTGAGGCCTGTTGGACGTACTATCAAATTCTCTAAAACAACGTTGGAGGCAGCTTATGCTAGGGAAATTAACATTCAATTATTTGGCAACAGCACTGGTGGACATTCCTGCAGTCAGCATGCCAATTGCACACTCCCTCAAAACTTGAGACATCTGTGGCATTGTGTTGTGTGACAAAACTGCATATTTTAGAGTGACCTTTTATTATCCCTTGCACAAGGTGCACTGGTGTAAAAAAACATGGAAATTAATTAATTATATTTTAAGTGAGAGGTAGGCATTGTTCTGAAGCCAAACAATAAAGGACATTCACATGAGCACAACAATGTCTATTTCACCCATGCTCTACCAAGGTTTTCCTGCACACAGCTTTGACCTACTACAGTAGCTACAGTACCAGTCAAAAGTTTGGACACACCTACTCATTCAAGGGTTTTCTTTATTTGTAAAATAATAGTGAAGACATCACAACTATGAAATAACACATATAGAATCATGTAGTAACTGGAAAAGTGTTAAACAAATCAAAATATATTTTATATTTGAGATTCTTCAAAGTAGCCACCCTTTGCCTTGATGACAGCTTTGCACACTCTTGGCATTCTCTCAACCAGCTTCACCTGGAATGCTTTTCCAACAGTCTTGAAGGAGTTCCCACATATGCTGAGCACTTGTTGGCTGTTTTTCCTTCACTCTGTGGTCCAACTCATCCCACACCATCTCAATTGGGTTGAGGTCAGGTGATTGTGGAGGCCAGTCCATCTGACGCAGCACTCCATGACTCACCTTCTTGGTCAAATAGCCCTTACACAGCCTGGAGGTGTGTTGGGTCATTGTCCCGTTGAAAAATAAATGATAGTCCCTCTAAGTGCAAACCAGATGGGATGGCGTATCGCTGCAGAATGATGTGGTAGCCATGCTGGTTAAGTGTGCCTTAAATTCTAAATAAATCACAGGCAGTGTCACCAGCAAAGCAACCTCACACCATCACACCTCCTCCACGCTTCATGGTGAGAACCACACATGCGGAGATCATCCATTTTCACCGGTCTATTGTCCATTGTTTGTGTTTCTTGGCTCAAGCAAGTCGCTTCTTATTATTGGTGGCCTTTAGTAGTGGTTTCTTTGCAGCATTTTGACCATGAAGGCCTGATTCACGCAGTCTCCTCTGAACAGTTGATGTTGAGATGTGTCTGTTACTTGAACAGTGTTTATTTGGGCTGAAATGTCTGAGGCTGGTAACTCTAATGTACGTATTTTCTCCATCAGAGGTAACTCTATGTCTTCTATTCTAATAGTGGTCCTCATGAGAGCCAGTTTCCTCATAGCATTTGATGGTTTTTGCGACTGCAGTTGAAACTTTAAAAGTTATTGACATTTTCTGTATTGACTGACCTTCATGTCTTAAGTAATGATGGACTGTCATTTCTTTGCTTATTTGAGCTGTTCTTGCCATAATATAGATTTGGTATTTTACCAAATAGGGCTATCTTCTGTATATCCCCCCCACCCAACCCCACCTTCCTTGTCGCAACACAACTGACTGGCTCAAACGCATTAAGAAGGAAAGAAAAAAAAAACACTTTTAAGAAAAAACACCTGTTAATTTAAATGCATTCCAGGTGACTTTAAAAATAAAGAAAAAACCTTGAATGAGTAAGTGTTCTAAAACTTTTGACCAGTAGTGTATGTATACATTGGTAAGAAATGGTATGTGAACCCTTCAGAATTACCTGGATTTCTGCATAAATGTTACATAAAATTTGATCTGATCTTCATCTAAGTCACAACAATAGACAATAACACTCAAATTATTTTATTTTTATTGTCTGTATTGAATACATCATTTAAACATTCAGTGTAGGTTGGAAAAAGTATGTGAACCCCTAGGCTAATGACTTCTCCAAAAGCTAATTGGAGTCAGGAATCAGCTAACTTGGAGTTGAATCAATGAGGCAAGATTGGAGATTTTGGTTAGGGCTGCTCTGCCCCATAAAAAACACTTACAAAACGTGAGTTTTCTATTCACAGAAAGGATTGCCTGATGTGAACCAAGCCTCAAATAAAAGAGATCTCAGAAGACCTAAGATTAAGAATTGTTCCCTTGGATAATGCTGGAAAGGGTTACAAAAGTATCTCTAAGAGAAAGTCCACAGTAAGACAAATTTGTCTATAAATGGAAAAATGTCATTACTGTTGCTACTCTCCCTAGGAGTGGCCGTCCTGCCAAGAGGACTGCAAGAGCACAGCGCAGATCTCAATGAGGTTAAGAAGAATCCTAAAGTGTCAGCTAAAGACTTACAGAAATCTCTGGAAGCCTCTGTTGACGAGTCTACAATATGTAAAACACTAAACAAGAATGGTGTTCATGGGAGGACACCACAAAAGAAGCCACTGCTGTCAAAAACATTGCTGTACGTCTGAAGTTCGCAAAAGAGCAACTGGATGTTCCACAGCGCTACTGGCAAAATATTCTGTGGACAGATTAAACTAAAGTTGAGTTGTTTGGAAGGAAAACACAACACTGTGTGTGGAAAAAAGGCACAGCACAGCAAAATCAAAACATCATCACAGGTGGAGGGAGCATCATGGTTTGGGGCTGCTTTGCTGCCTCAGGGTCTGGACAGCTTGCTATCATCGACGGAAAAACGAATTCCCAAGTTTATCAAGACATTTTGCAGGAGAATGTAAGGCTATTGTCCGCCAATTGAAGCTCAACAGAAGTTAGCTGATGAAACAGGACAACAACCCAAAAGACAAGTAAATCAACAATGGAATGGCTTGAACAGAAGAAAATACGCCTTCTGGAGTGGCTCAGTCAGTCCTGACCTCAACCCGATTGAGATGCTGTGGCATGACCTCAAGAGAGCATTCACACTATACATCCCAAGAATATTGTGGAACTGAAACAGTTTTGTAAAGAGGAATAGTTCAAAATTCATCCTGACTATTATGCAGGTCTGATCCGCAACTAAAGAAAATGTTTGGTTGAGGTTATTGCTGTCAAAGAAGGGTCAAACTGTTATTAAATCCAAGGGTTCACATACTTTTTCCAACCATCAAGACATCAACAATTATAATTGTTTGTGTGTTATCAGTTCAAGCAGACTGTGTTTGTCTATTGTTGTGACTTAGATGAAGATCAGATCACATTTTATGGCCAATTTATGCAGAAATCCAGGTAATTCTAAAGGGTTCACATACTTTTTCTTCACACTGTATATATCATGTTGCTGTAACTATTTTTGAGATATAGGCCTATTGTAAATGTGTATTATTGTTGCGTCCCCGTCATTATTGCAAAAAGAAATACAAGTACAAACATAACTTTAAGCTACATATTATTTTGACAGAGGTAATGGACTGTCCATTCATCAGCACAGCAATTTATAAAACAGGACCATGTTTGATACACCAGTGGTTCTGAGCTTATGTTAATATTACACAGTTAAGATAACAGTTACAGAGATCAGGAATGTAGACAGGCTCTATCTACATGAGCTACTGTGTCCAAGTCACCACCACCTGTTATGTTGGGTGCCTAATGACCAAAAAATGATTTTATTATGATTAGATATTGCTAAAATAAAGGTTTATGGAAATACAGGCATGCACCACATTACTACAAGCCAAAACAGCCCAAGCCTAATGGCTTGTAAGTATAAAAGCAAAGCTCGCTTTCATTTCAGAAAAAAATCTTGAAAAGGTAGCTTAATCGGATAATGTCATACTGGTATGTGAAGAATCCAATACTTTACCTTGTACGCGGTACAAATCCCATTATTGTGGAAGCATGTCCTCTAAGAGTATGAATTAGACTTTTTAAGAAGGTTTGAATTCTAAGCAACCTGCATACACATAGTTTGAAGTACATTACTAACATAGCTACTGTAGTAGGTCAAAGCTATGTACTGGAAAACCTTGGTAGTGCATGGGTGGAGTAGGAATTTTGGTGCTCATGTGAATTTCCTTTTTTTTCGGCTTCAGACCTATTTCTACTTCTCATTTAAAACTTTGTTTTTGTTTTTAAATAAAATGCAGTTAATAGTCATCAGTAATATACAAAGCAAAAACACATGCACACACCCTTTAACACAAAGCATATTGTTTTTTAAGGAACCTGTGCGCTCACGGTGACTGGTAAAGACACACACACACACACACACACACACACACACACACACACACACACACACACACACACACACACACACACACACACACACACACACACACACACACACACACACACACACACACACACACACACACACACACACACACACACACACACACACACACACACACACACGGAGAGACACACACACGGAGAGACATAAAGAGATTCCAATGAGGCCTGCTCTATGGAGACTGAATAAACAGGTCAACCTGGCATCTTGCCAGAGGTCAGAAGCACTTCCTGCTTTTAGTTTTAAACCAGAGACACAATGAAAACAGCCATGACAACTTAAATAAAATATGATATTTATGCACACTATATGGTCTCATACTAATCTGATTGCTGATTTAAAAAATCTGTAAATAGTAGAGAGAGAGAGAGAGGTAACTCCTCTGAAGGTCTGAGTATCTGGTGAAGCAGGTGTTATGACTCGTTTGGTGGTGGTTCCTCTGACCTTGACGCAGTACACACGCAGGAAGTAGGAGTGTTGTGAGCTGTCTTCGACCAGACACACTACCCCAGAGCCCTCATGCCTCCACACCTGACGCCCAGGGAAGGACACATACACCTGGGCTACTGCTGAGACCACTGCCTGAAACGGACACACACATATACACACTCACAATTTGTAACCGGTTACAGATTAGGTTCACTATTTAACACACTAGCTCTCACAGTCTCACGACAGAATTAGACGGTTAAGTTCAGGCATTAACTCCGAAATCTTAAGGTTAGGCATTAACTCCAAATGGTTGAGGTAAGGGTTAAGGTTTGGGATAGGCATAAATGAAAAATCGCAAACAAATTGTCTATCGCTGGATTAGAATTTACAACCTTTGGAATCAGATGCTTAACCAAAAAATACTTGAATGTAGCAGTGCTCACTGTTGCCCCTAGTGGCCGGTTTCTAAGTCATCTAATACTGACTTGTATCAAGAGTGACCTTGATAGTCCAATACTGACTTGTATCAAGGGTGACCTGGATGTACAATCTATATGATTGTACATTTTACACTTGTAACTTACTACTAGGTCGTGGTATTCAAAATAGATGGCATTTGTATCAACCACAACCAAATTATCCCCTCTGCCCTCACACACAGCCCTTTCACCTGCAGGGCTTCACATGTGATTCACTAGGACTGATACACTGGAAAGTACCTCAGGACTTTCAAAGATCATCACCATCCCTGACTGGATACTATATATTATTGTTTGTTACTTATTTCATCCTAATATTTTGTCTGCAAAGTTTTTAAAACCAAGGATACAATCCGCTACGTATTTATTTGGACAATGAAGCTAAAACTTTAAATTTGGCTCTATACTACAGCCTTTTCGATTTGAGATTAAATGTTTTCTGAAGTGACAGTTCAGAATGTTACCTTTTTTTTGAGAGTATTTGAATAAATATATGTTTTAACATTGAGAAAGTAATGCACTTTGTGTACAGTTCCTTCAGAAATTATTCCACCACTTTGTTGTGTTACAAAGTGGGATTAAAATGTATTTAATTGTCATTTTTTGGTCAAAATTCTACACAAAATACTCTAATGTCAAAATGGATCATGAGTGAGAAAGATGCACAAAGATCATGACCCAAATGCATGCTAACCTCTCACCAGTACCAATAATGGGGGTTAGCATTTTTGGGGGGGTATCATATTTATGGCTCTGTAACTTCTTCACTCATCATTATTCATGAGTCATGATTATATGTAATCATGTTAGCACCCACAATAATGTACAAGTGTTAAAAAACATATTCTGTTCTTATTTACAATAAAAGTGATTCCAAAATCACACAATACATTATTAACCATTAGTTTCCATTGGGCACAACATAATAAGAAACACAACTGCAAATGCATCCAACAAGTTTGTAGAGTCACAAGCCTTATGTAGTCATTGCGTGCTAGGAATATGGGACCAAACAATAAAAGTTTGACTGACTTTAATACACTATATGTGAATTTGTCCAATTATGACACCCTCAAAGGGGGGGACTAGATACAAGTGCTTTCATTTCTAAACGATAAAACATATGTAAGAAAATATCCTCAAATAAAAGGTGACATTTGGTACTGTTACTTCATATAAAACATTTCATCTCAAATCCAAAATTCTGGAGTCTAGTGCCAAATTAAACGTTTTAGCTTCACTGTCCAAATAAATACTTAGTGAAGTGTACATGTGGCAACAGTGAGGTTGGGTGGAGAACAATAGGGAAATTAGTGAGTCCTCACTGGCCGTCAAGAGCTCAGATACATGAGAGAATGAGGAGAAATACGGAGGAATAACCAGCAACAGAAAGTGTGAACAAAGAGAGAAAGAAGGAAGAATGTTAAAGATGCCTCTAGGGGTTAAACTGACCTTACACTTGGCTCCCAGGAGAGTGAAGAGCAAAGCATTCTCACGGACCGTCAAGAGGTTGCTGAAAACTGGACATCCACACCCCCCATTGCACGCCATCCCTCACTCCTTCTCTCTTTATTCTATCTCTCTCTTTTTTATCAGCAATTCACTGACAATTTCTGTCTATGTACCACACACTGCAGTCTCAGTCAGAGATCCAAGCTGTCCAAGTACATTTACAGTGCACAAAATATGATTACGCTTACCGTCCAGTACATTCACTTAGTACATCCTCATGCAAATGTCTGTATGGGTATGCATGGTGTTTGAGGGACTGATGCGTATGTCAGATAAAAATATACAGGCATAGTACTGTTTTTCACTGACACACACGTCAGTCACTTAAACAGATACACACATTTGCATGAGGAAGTACTGAGTGAAGGTGTTGTACTCCATCTGAGACCACATCTTCATACATGATGCATGCTGACCCAAACTTCCTTAAAAACAAACATTCATTTAATTAAAATAGATCCAGTAAATTGTTTTTTTATTTATTTAACCAGGAAAGTCAGTTAAGAACAAATTCTTCTTTACAATGACGGCCTACACCGGCCAAACTCGGACAATGCTGGGCCAATTGTGCGCTGCCTCACGGAACTCCCAATCACGGCTGGTTGTGATACAGCCTGGATTCAAACCAGGCTGTATCAGCTGGAATCTCATATGTGCTGGTGACAGAACAAGTAAAGGAAAAAGAGAGAGATAAAAGCCTCCAATCTCACATCATTCTGATTACTGCCAACAGAGGACAAACTGCTGCCATCTCAATCTTAAAGGGGTCCAATTAAAAACACATGTTGACCAACAACAATGAAAAGAGGCTACAATTTTCCTGACGAGAAGATCTGACCAGGTCCAGAAAAAACTTGTAATCAGGAAAAACTCCTGGCCCTGGTGACGATTGGTTCAAATAATGACCTTACAGTACATTTGCACTGTTTCGCTATGGCTATATTCATCAATCTGGCAAGAGGGCAATATTTATTTTACAATAAAGCTATGGCCTTTGGCTTGCAACTGGAATTGTTTATTTACAGAGCCTTCAGAAAATATTCATACCCCTTGACTTATTCCACATTTTGTTATGTAAGTCTGAATTCAAAATGGATTATTTTTGTCACCCATCTACACACAATACTCCATAATGACAAAGTGAACATTTGTTTTTAGTTTTTTTTGAAAATGTAATGAAAATGATATAAATACATTTATAATTTACATAACTATTCACACCCCTGAGTCAATACTTTGTAGAAGCACCTTTGGTAGCAATTACAGCTGTGAGTCTTTCTGGGCAAGTCTTTAAGAGCTTTCCACACCGGGATTGTGCAACATTTCCATATGATTATTTTCTAAATTCTTCAAGCTCTTTCAAATTGGTTATTGATCATTGCTAGACAACCATTTTCAGGTCTTCCCGTAATTTTCAAGTAAATTTAAGTCAAAACTGTAACTCGGCCACTTAGGAACATTCAATGTCTTCTTGGTAAGCAACTCCAGTGCATATTTGGCCTTGTGTTTTAGGTTATTGTCCTGCTGAAAGGTGAATTCATCTCCCAGTGTCTGGTGGAAAGCAGACCGAACCAGGATTTTCCCTGGGATAATGCAAGTGCTTCGCTAAATTACGTTTCTTTTTATCCTGAAAAACTCCCCAGTCCTTAATGATTACAAGCATACCTAGAACATGATGCAGCCAGCACTATACTTCAAATATGGAGAGTGGTACTCAGTAATTGTACTGGACTTGCCCCAAACACAGCACTTTGTATACAGGACAAAAAGTGAATTGCTTTGCCAAATGTTTTGCAGTATTACTTTAGTACCTTGTTGCAAACTTGATGCATGTTTTGAAATATTTTTCTGTACAGGATTCCTTATTTTTACTCTGTCAATTAGGTTAGTATTGTGCAGTAACTACAATGTTGTTGATCCATCCTTTTCTCCTATCACAGCCATTAAACTCTGTAATTGTTTTAAAGTCACCATTGGCCTGAAATTCCTCTCCGGCAACTGAGTTAGGAAGGATGCTTGTATCTTTGTAGTGACTGGGTGTATTGATATATCACCCAAAGTGTAATTCATAATTTCACCATGCTCAAAGGGATATTCAATGTCTGCTCTTAACAAACCAAACATCCATCTACCATTAGGTGCCCTTCTTTGCATTGGAAAACAACATCCATCTACCAATAGGTGCCCTTCTTTGCATTAGAAAACAACATCCATCTACCATTAGGTGCCCTTCTTTGCATTAGAAAACAACATCCATCTACCATTAGGTGCCCTTCTTTGCATTAGAAAACAACATCCATCTACCATTAGGTGCCCTTCTTTGCATTAGAAAACAACATCCATCTACCATTAGGTGCCCTTCTTTGCATTGGAAAACAACATCCATCTACCATTAGGTGCCCTTCTTTGCATTAGAAAACAACATCCATCTACCATTAGGTGCCCTTCTTTGCATTGGAAAAACAACATCCATCTACCATTAGGTGCCCTTCTTTGCATTGGAAAACAACATATATTTTTTTTGTGGTTGAATCTGTGTTTGAAATTCACTGCTCGACTGAGGGACCTTACAAATAACTGTGTGGCATACAGAGATGAGCTAGTCATTCAAAAATCATGTTAAACACTATTATTGCACACAGAGTGAGTCCATGCAACTTATTATATTACTTGTTAAGCACATTTTTTATCCTGAATTTATTTAGGCTTGAATACATATTGACTCAATACATTTCATATTTATTTTCTAAAAACATGATTCCACTTTGACATTATGGGGTATTGTGTAAAGGCCAGTGAGAAATACATTGAAATGTAATACATTTGAAGTCCCCCGCCCCCCAGGTTTGTTTCCCCATAAACATAACAAATGGTATATGAATTACCATGCCTGGTTTCCCCAATATAGCACCGCCTAGCCTGCCAGTAACGCAGACCGGGACATAGACTATATGGGTGCTCATGATCTGAGGAGGGTAGAGGGAGAGAGAGAGGATGTAATAATATAATATTTAGTAGTTAAAATAAAAAAAGGAATTCTGATTGGGGACCTCTAGCCATACAATGTCATGAGGCACTGCCTTCATTACCTTGTTTAGGAAGCTCATTCAATCCCAGGGTGGTGTCAAATGTTGAAACCGATGCCGAACTCACCAAGCAGCCTGATAGCCTGACCAACAAGGTTGAGAAGCCTAGCAGCAAATGCAATACCCGCTCATCCCCCATGCCACCTGCTGACCAACAAGACTGAGAAAAGCCATGGCCTAGCACCAGCAGCACGAGTGTAACATCACAACAAGCACCTGCACCTCTGTTACCACAGCAACTAGCAGCTGACGACCTACAGTAGGTGATGAGGAGCCAGGGCAGGTTTGTCTTACTCGGGCTGCATTTTCAGTGGGAGAAAGTGGGCTTTTTGTAGTGCCTGGTTTAAGGTCTGCATTTGGCTGTGGTACACACTATGTCATCTGAGGAGGCAATAGAGGACATTTTCAATGTGTGTAGCTCCCTGTACAATTTCTTTAGGAAACCCATGGTGGCTACACAGTACAATGGGGGAAAACAGAAAATACTTCTTGATCAGAGATGGACTGCCAACCTCACCATGGTGTCAGTCATTGTGAAATCAAGTGACAACATCACAGAGATGTTCAGTTAAATTGAATCTACTCACGCATATGGCATTGATGTGACACTCGAGGCCACAGACTTATTAAAAGCAGTGACAGAGCCGAGCTTTAAGTTCCATGCTAATATGTGTGACGAGAATTTGTATCCCAATGTTCATAACTCAACAATCACTAAAACTTTGACCAATTCCCAGACGTTTGTAAGACCCTGGTTAATGAAGAATTAGACAAAGCTCCCAGTCTGCAATAGAACCACCCTTTATTCAGAGAGTACTCTGAAAATCATACAATGCACATAGCCTTTTATACCACACGCACACACACACGAGCACACACACACACACACACACATGAACTCACATCAGTAGAAACTCCACCTCTCTTTAGGTGGGCTGTATTTTTCCAAAGTTCACATTCCTAGTTTATCACTTTTCTACCAGCCTAGCAGTTTCTAGCCGTTCCTCTCCTCCCTATATTAGAGGGGCCTTTGAAGGGGCATCTTTCCTATTGTCAGTTTTCAGAGTTATAACTAGGTCATCTGTAGTTCAATTGTCCTTTGTTGTGTCAACTATACATTTCTCACCTTGCTACATAGTAACACAATGTTTTTTGTCTTAACTTGTTTTACACACACATTATTAGATTATAGTCTTATAATTCTAATACATTTCACACAGTTTCAGAGTGGAACACTTTAGCCATTATCTTAAACATATAAATTATTCTATCAATATGACACAAAATCCTGGGGCTCCTCAACCTACCTAACAAGTTATTGCAGAATGAAGCAACTGATCTGCACACCGGTGTAAAACTTGTTTGCAGTATGTATGAGTGCATTGAAAAACTGTGATGTGATGCTAAATTCAAAACGCTTTGGGAGGCATGCCAAGAGGGCATGAGCACACCAGCTCCAAGCAATCGATGGAGACTCATGAGTAAAACTCTGCAAGAGTATGTAGTTGAAAGCACAGTGGGTCAGCATGATGATGGAGACAAGAGGGGGTGTAAACAACCATTTTTTAGCACTTTGGATGCTGTGCTGGGGGAAATGTCATCACAATTTGGGGAAGACAATAATCAACTGGCGGAAGCTCTGTGTGCCATGGATCCAAAGAGCCCAGAGTTTTTGGATGTGAACAAGGTCAAGCCATTGTCGTATCTAACCAAAACTGAACCAGTGGAAGCTGAGTTTGTGGCTCGCACATTCTTGAAAAGTGAAATTGCAACCATAGCCAGCAAGAACAAATGGACCCCACTCAGTGTTCTTCAAAGATACAGTGGGCCTTTGTCAGCAATGATGTTGGCACTGAAACATGGATTACCATTAGGGGCATCTACAGCAATGTGTGAAAATTCCTTCTCCACCCTGAAGAAGGGATTCTGTGAACACAAACTGACCATGTTACATCAGCTTTGCGTTATTTTATGGGTATAGGGACAATAACCAATGTAGCCTATTGGTTGTGCTCTGAGGAGAGGCCTAGTGCGTTGCTCCTTTGTCCTGGATGTCCACTTCGGTGGTACTGAAATTGGCATCCTTTCATCGTGCTGACTGGCAGTAGCCTTCTGTCCATGGTCCTGAATCATGGTTATGGTGTGTGCTGTTTTAATGAGCGCATCATGGGCTACCAGTCTCCATGGGGCTTCTCTTCAACATCGCTTGCTTTCTTGTGTGGAAAATAACAGTTGTTGTGTATATGGCTGCATTTCATATAGGCCTACATTTTGTGTGTCACAGTAGTATAGGACTATTTAGTTTGCTTTTCTGAAACCCTCCCACAGAAAATATTGTGCGCCTGGAGAAGTGGCGGCATGGCTTACTGTAGGTTACGCTCATTGCGTAGTGTCACAAATTTGTCAGGACCCGGAGACGAACCCGGGTCTCCGGAGTGAGAAACAGTCACTTAACCAACTGAGCCACGAATAGTCGGCAGAACCCAGAAGATGAGGCAGACACAGCAGTACTTGAGACGGTGTATTTAATGAAGTAAAAAGTAAGTTCTTCAGGAAAACATGTAACTCCACAACCTCAAAAGGAATCCTACAAGAACAAAGGTAATCCTCCAAGACAAAAAAGGTAAATCCACAAGGTGGAAGCACAAAAAGCCTCAAAAGATGCTCAAAAAACAAACAAACAAGAACAAAAAACAGAATTCCACAAGAGAGTCCGCCGGGATCAACAAGAGTTCTCAGAGTACTAGGGCTGGGTGCTAACATACAAACACAGAGCAAAGAACAGAGGAAAACAAAGGGTTTAAATACAATCAGGGGAAACGAGGCACAGGTGCAAATAATAATGGGGATCAAGGGAAAACAAAAGGTCAAAAGGCACAATGGGGGCATCTAGTGACCAAAAACCGGAACAATCCTGACAGAATTAGACAGAAATGTAGCCTATATAGTGCCGATTTTAGCTTGTATATCTTGGTGGGCAAATTTATTTTTTTTTTATGCATGCTAGGAAAGCCACAACACTAAACAATACATTCATTGCACTGTAACGGTGACAAACGGTGCCCACAAACTGTTAGGACCTGCCTAAAGCTGTACCAACAGCAGAGCTTTCTTTTCAGCAACATGGAGTGAATCCTAACCACCGCTACACCTGGCTTTCAGCGGTGCCTTGTCTGGCAGCGAAACAGTTGATACAGCCTCATTTACTGCCTGACTTGCTTAAACAAATGTGGTTACTACTGACTCCTTGTGGATTTGTGTATGTGGATAAGAACCACATTCTCCTTCAATTATAACGAACGCCAAAATTAGTTTTGACCCACAAACATTATTAAATTCATGTCCCGAAATTCATGTTCATTCTTATATCATTATCACTTAGCTCTAAGTATAAGCCAGTGCAAACAAATGGGCCGCGACAAGTTAGGCCTATTCGTTCAGCACTTTCAAAATGGACACAGACAGAAATTCAGATAAATGTTAGTTCAGATAAAATCAGCAAGATGTTGAGGCCTTAACTTGGCTATCCTTTAAGTCACCACACAGAGAGAGAGACGTGGTTAGCCTACCATTTGAAGTATTTTATTAGGCCTATGTGGTCTTAAAAGGAAGGAAAATACAATCATGAGGATCCACTTTTATATACAACCATACCGACGCACAGAAAACAGCCATTGTAATATTAACTGGCCCAACAACATTATATAGTATCTCCTCCTCGTCAAGAAAAGCCCGTGAGCAAATTATAATACACAAAGAAAGCAAAACAATGAAATAATTCCAACATTGCCTAAATTGATGAATAAGATACTAATGAGATAAACCTATATAAGCAATAGGCCTATAACAATTGAGATGTACAAACTATGGCATAAGGGAACGATGAGTGGATAAGAGGCAATCAGTAATTTCCATTAAGACGTTAATGAGTGAGCAATGATGGACGTAGTTAATATAACAATTTGATCAGCACTTCTGAAAAGTACAGCGACAGAATTCAGAACATGGGCCGCTCTTACAGTATTCTCCCTGTACACCATGTCAGAACCATAGGATAAATAAAGGGGGCATACAGTGGGGCAAAAAAGTATTTAGTCAGCCACCAATTGTGCAAGTTCTCCCACTTAAAAAGATGAGAGAGGCCTGTAATTTTCATCATAGGTACATTTCACCTATGACAGACAAAATGAGGGGAAAAAAATCCAGAAAATAACATTGTAAGTGTAACGGCATTCGTCTGTTGAAGGAGAGTCGGACCAAAATGCAGCGTGGTGGTTACTCATGTTCTTTAATGAAGAATAGCGATACATGAAATAACTATAAATATACAAAACAACAAACGGAACGAGAAAAACCTATTACAGCCTATCTGGTGAACACTACACAGAGACAGGAACAATCACCCACGAAAACACTCACAGAATATGGCTGCCTAAATATGGTTCCCAATCAGAGACAACGAGAATCACCTGACTCTGATTGAGAACCGCCTCAGGCAGCCATAGACTACGTCGACGCCCCCACAAAACCCCAAGACAAAAGAACACACCACAAATAACCCATGTCACACCCTGGCCTGACCAAATATATAAAGAAAACACAAAATACTATGACCAAGGTGTGACAGTAGGATGCTTAATGTATTAATGGCATCTGTTTGAACTTGTTATCAGTATAAAAGACACCTGTCCACAACCTCAAACAGTCACATTCCAAACTCCGCTATGGCCAAGACCAAAGAACTGTCACAGGACACCAGAAACAAAATTATAGACCTGCACCAGGCTGGGAAGACTGAATCTGCAATAGGTAAGCAGCTTGGTTTGAAGAAATCAACCGTGGGAGCAATTATTAGGAAATGGAAGACATACAAGACCACTGATAATCTCCCTCGATCTGGGGCTCCACGCAAGATCTCACCCCATGGGGTCAAACTGATCACAAGAACGGTGAGCAAAAATCCTAGAACCACATGGGGGGACCTAGTGAATGACCTGCAGAGAGCTGGGACCAAAGTAAACAGAGCCTACCATCAGTAACACACTACGCCGCCAGGGACTCAAATCCTGCGGTGCCAGACGTGTCCCCCTGCTTAAGCCAGTACATGTCCAGGCCCGTCTGAAGTTTGCTAGAGAGCATTTGGATGATCCAGAAGAAGATTGGGAGAATGTCATATGGTCAGACAAAATTATTAGGGTGAAGCACATGGGCTACTAACAGATTACTACACAACATGCACAAAGTATTACTTTCTTAGCTACAGTATACATATCTCCCCGGCATATTACGGTGCATTCAGAAATTATTCAGACCTCTTGACTTTTCCACATTTTGTTACGTTATCGCATTATTCTAAAATTGATTCAATTGTTGTTATCAATCTACACACAATACCCATAATGAAAAAACAAAAATAGCTTCTTAGAAATATTTGCAAATGTATAAACTTAAAAGCGGAAATATCACAAGTAATCAGACCCTTTACTCAGTACTTTATTGAAGAGCATTTGGCAGCCTCGAGTCTTCTTGGGTATGACGCCACCATCTTGGCACACCTGTATTTGGGGAGTTTCTTCCATTCTTCTCTGCAGATCCTCTCAAGCTCTGTCAGGTTGGATTGGAAGCGTCGCTGCACAGCTATTTTCAGGTTTTCTCCAGAGATATCCGATGGGGTTCAAGTCCGGGCTCTGGATGGGCGACTCAAGGACATTCAGATACTTGTCCCGGAGCCACTCCTGCGTTGTCTTGGCGGTGTGCTTAGGGTCATTGTCCTGTTGGAAGGTGAACCTTCGCCCCAGTCTTAGTGCTCTGGAACAGGTTTTCATCAAGGATCGCTCTGTACCTTGATCCATTCATCTTTCCCTTGATCCTGACTGGTCTCCCAGTCCATGCCACTGAAAAACATCCCCACAGCATGATGCTTCCACCACCATGCTTCAATATAAGGATGGTGCCAGATTTCACCCAGACATGACGGTTAGCATTCAAATCAAATCAATCTTTATTTGTCACATGCACTGAATACAAGTGTAGACTTACAAGCCCTTAACCAACAGTGAAGTTCAAGAAAGGCCTAAATAATTCAATCTTGGTTTCATCAGACCAGAGAATCTTATTTCTCATGGTCTGTGAGTCTTTAGGTGCCTTTTGACAAACTCCAAGAGGGCTATCATGTGCCTTTTACTGAGGAGTGGCTTCCATCTGCCCACTCTGCCATAAAGGCCTGATTGGTGGAGTACTGCAGAGATGGTTGTCCTTCTGGAAGGTTCTCCCATCTTCACAGAGGAACTCTGGATCTATGTCTGCAGCTATGGAATCCTGACCTGTTCACCGGACGTGCTACCTGTCCCAGACCTATTATTTGACCATGCTGATCATTTATGAACATTTGAACATCTTGGCCATGTTCTGTTATAATCTCCACCCGGCAGCCAGAAGAGGACTGGCCACCCCTCATAGCCTGGTTCCTCTCTAGGTTTCTTCCTAGGTTTTGGCCTTTCTAGGGAGTTTTTCCTAGCCAACGTGCTTCAACACCTGCATTGCTTGCTGTTTGGGGGTTTTAGGCTGGGTTTCTGTACAGCACTTTGAGTGCGAAGGGCTATATAAATCAATTTGATTTGATGTTAGAGTGACCATTGGGCTCTTGGTCACCTCCCTGACCAAGGCCCTTCTCCCCCGATTGCTCAGTTTGGCCAGCGGACAGCTCTAGGAAGAGTCTTGGTGGTTCCAAACTTCTTCCATTTAAAAATGATGGAGGCCTCTGTGTTCTTGGGGACCTTCAATGCTGCAGTAATGTTTTGGTAACCATCCCCAGATCTTTGCCCGACACAATCCTGTCTCAGAGCTCTACAGATGTGGACCTTATATAGACAGGTGTGTGCCTTTCCAAATCATGTCCAATCTTTTGAATTTACCACAGGTGGACTCCAATCAAGTTGTGATCTCAATGATCAATGGCATTAGGATGCATCTGAGCTAATTTTCGAGTTTCATAGCAAAGGGTCTGAATGCGTATGTAAACAAGGTGTCTATCTATCTTTTTATTTATTTTTATTTTTAGATGGTGCGGCGGTCCTTCATGTGGCCGAATTTTGTCATCAAACTTTGTCATCAAAGTCTGGCATTATGTGGCTTTATGGTGCATTCAAGACAACTGGGAACTCTGAAAAAAACATTGTCAAATCATGACATCAGCAATCTTCAGGTCAGGGCTCTAGAAAGAGGCCCAAGTTCCTGAATTCTGAGTTATTTTCCCTAGTCGGAGCTCATCTTTTTCAGAGTTCCCAGTTGTCTTGAACTCACTGAAGTCTGAGATTTCCCAGTTCCGAATGCAACAGATGTCATGCTGGATGGTTAGCATGGCAAATGTATTCAACCTGTTCTGGTCCGTGTTGTTGCGTCTGTTTAAGCTTGGAAAAGAGACCCTTTCAGACAGATGTTTTAAATCCTTAAACCCAGACTTGGATTACACACCCTCTCCACTGAGCTGCAAGCATGGGAAGCAAAATAGTGATTGCTTTGCAACGCTTGCAGTTAGCCACTAATTACTTCCAAACAACTCATTGTTAAATTTGCAATTTCCGACATGTTGTGTAATGTTTATGTCCAATGGCCGATGAGCACTGATACTTTATAATTCCATGTGACAAGGATTGAAAAGGATTTGCCAGTAAATTGTTGATGTGATTAATGATGATGACTGCTTGTCTAGCTTGCTAGCTAAGATGTTTAAAGTATGATGTTGACATGTTCAGTCCAATCAAAGCTACGGTAGATACTGTATAACGTGATTTTATGTCATTTTATCTGTGGCCAATGACATTGAGCCTTCTTGGATGGGCACTTCTAATGTAAATCTATGGCAGAACCCAAGGGGGCTTGAACTGCCTAGCTCTCCCTGTAGATTCTATGGTGACATAGTGTCCCCATAAGTGACAGAACACTGAGCCAATCACGGCGCAACTAGAGAAGATTACCAACACCTATGCTCTGTATTTTCCGCTGGCTGCCCCTTTCTTACTCAAGAAAGCAAGAAAGAGACCATGTTTGTATGAGGCTTTATTCACTCAATACATTTGTTTTTACAGTATTTGCAAATATGTGACATGAATGAATTCCAAAATAACATGCAAACAGGTTCTGCCCCACCTGCCCTGAATGATGGGTCGCCACTGAGCATTAAAGTTGTAATTATTGAAGTTTAAGCTGATCACCCTGTAAGAATCTGTAATAACCTAGTAGTGCTCATCCTCTCAATCTGATCTGTGCATGTTGGTAGGAGCAAATTATGTGTAGCACACTTTTATTTTACTTCTGCATCTGATGTAATCATTTTGGTGGGGTTATCCACACAAAATGACTTTACTTATTTTAGGTTTAAAACCTGTTTGGGATAGGGGTCAGCATTTTCACTTTTGGATGAATAGTGTGCCCAGAGTGAACTGCCTCCTACTCAGTCCCAGATGCTAATATTTGCATATTATTAGTAGTATTGGATATAAAACACTCTGAAGTTTGTAAAACTGTTTGAATGATGTCTGTGAGTATAACAGAACTCATAGGGCAGGCGAAAACCTGAGGAAAATCCAACCAGGAAGTGGAAGATCTGAGGTTTGTAGTTTTTCAAAGCTTGGCCTACCGAATATACAGTGTCTATGGGGTCACGTTGCACTTCCTAAGGCTTCCACTAGATGTTAACTGCCTTTAGAAACTTGTTTCAGGCTTCTGCTTTAAAGGAGGGGGAATGAGAGCTGAATGAGTCAGTGGTCTGGCAGAGTGTCTCAGGCTCGTGACGCGCGGTCCCGACAGAGTTAGTTCTCGTTCCAGTGCTTTTCTACAGACAATAGAATTCTCCGGTTGGAACAGTATTGAAGTTTTATGTTAAAAACATCCTAAAGATTGATTCCATACATCGTTTGACATGTATCTATGACCTGTATCGGAACTTTCAAGTTTTTGTCTGGACGTAGTGCTCGCGCCTCATGAAGATGGATTACTGGGCTGAACACGCTAACAACAAGTGGCTATTTGGACATAAAGGATGGACTTTATGGAGCATATCAGTCATTTGTGAATTTAAGTATGCTCTCTCTAATTCTCTCTTTCTCTCGGAGGACCTGAGCCCCAGGACTATGCCTCAGGACTACCTGGCATGATGACTCCTTGCTGTCCCCAGTCCACCTGGCCGTGCTGCTGCTCCAGTTTCAACTGTTCTGCCTGCGGCTATGGAATCCTGACTTGTTCACCGGACGTACTACCTGTCCCAGACCTGCTGTTTTCAACTCTCTAGTGACAGCAGGAGTGGTAGAGATACTCTTAATGATCGGCTATTAAAAGCCAACTGACATTTACTCCTGAGGTGCTGACTTGCTGCACCCTCGACAACTACTGTGATTATTATTATTTGACCATGCTGGACATTTCTGAACATTTGAACATCTTGCCATGTTCTATTATAATCTCCACCCGGCACAGCCAGAAGAGGACTGGCCACCCCTCATAGCCTGGTTCCTCTCTAGGTTTCTTCCTAGGTTTTGGCCTTTCTAGGGAGTTTTTCCTAGCCACCGTGCTTCTACACCTGCATTGCTTGCTGTTTGGGGTTTTAGGCTGGGTTTCTGTACAGCACTTTGAGATATCAGCTGATGTACGAAGGGCTATATAAATACATTTTATTTGATTTATTGTCGAACTGGAATTCCTGGGAGTGCATTCTGATGAAGATCATCAAAGGTAAGTGAATATTTATAATGTTATTTCTAACTTCTGTTGACTCCAACATGGCAGATATTTCTTTGGCTGGATTGGGCTCTGAGCGCCGTATTCAGATTATGCTTTTTCCATAACGTTTTTTAAAAATCTGACACATCGGTTGCATTAAGGAGAAGTCTATCTTTAATTCTGTGAATAACACTTGTATCTTTTATTATGAGTATTTCTGGGATTTGATGTGGCTCTCTGCAAAATCACCGGATGTTTTGGAATCAAAACATTACTGCACGTAACGCGCCAATGTAAACTGAGATTGTTGGATATAAATATGCACATTATCGAACAAAACATACATATATTGTGTAACATGATGTCCTATGAGTGTCATCTGATGAAGATCATCAAAGGTTAGTGATTAACTTTATCCATATTTCTGCTTTTTGTGACTCCTATCTTTGGCTGGAAAAACGTTTTTATCCCTTGCTTGCTAGCTAGCGAACTAAGGCTAATTTACAGTCATGTCAAACAATGCAGACAGAATAATAACAGTATATGCATTTGTTTAAGCTGTTTTCTAGTGACATTTATTTGGACACATCCATAACAATGAGCTAATGAGGTATGATTTTGCCTGGCATAGAAAATGTGCTCTCTCGTCAGGACACTGTTGTTCAGAGAAGCTAGCTGGAAAGTCTGCAAACTAGCTGCACTTCTTTTCATTTGACCTTTTTTCAATTGACATTTCTTTGTATATATCCCTAAAAATGATGCCAGCTGATTCATTATTTCGACTGGCTGAGAAACGCTGCCTGCCTCTCTCTCTCGCCTGGGATGATGAGACAGTGGAATGCTCCGTCAAATGGAACAGAGTAAATAGGCATTTTAACGTCATAGATTTAGCTGGTGGTAATTTGTGGAATAAACCCCTGCTGGAATGCGCTTTCAACCAATCAGCATTCAGGATTAGACACACCGGTCGTATAAAAAGCAGTCGAGCATTTGAGGGAGACATAATTACGTTAATTCAAAAGAAGGTCTTTACCAACTCCTAACAATATTGGGGTGTTTGTATTCTGACTTTTAAAAAAGCTGTGAGGAATTAATAAAATAAGTAATATAAACACAAGATCAGTAGCCTAGAGGTTTTAATAAAACATCCCCTCCCCTCCTCGCTCTCCTTTCCCCTCAGCCTTTCACTGGCTGTTGCAAACCGTTGCGCATCCTCCTCCTAATCACACACCACCTCCCCCTCCTCACTCCTCTCCCTCAAACCCCCAGCAGCCGGTCTCTTGCGTCGCTTGTTGAGCAGTGGGTTATTGGACATGTCTAGATCTTTGATCTTCACCTGGTCATAGTCCACACGCATGGTGGACAGAGCACTGGTCATCTCATCCTGGATCCAGACAATACAGATACAGTGCCTTAAGTAAGTAGTCATATCCTTTGACTTATTCCACATTTTGTTGTGTTACAGCCTGAGTCTAAAAATGCTCACCCATCTACACACAGTACTCCATAATGACAGTGAAAAGAAAACAATATGTTTTTAGAAATTTGTGCAAATTTCGTGAAAAAGAAATACAGAAATATCTAATTTACATACAGTAACAGTAAAAAGTTTAGACACACCTACTCATTCAAAGGTTTTTCTTCCTTTTTACTATTTTCTATATTGTAAAATAATAGTGAAAACATTATAACTATGAAATAACACATATGGAATCATGTAGTAACCAAAAAATTGTTAAACATCCGAAGTTCTTCAAAGGTAAATGATTTTATTTGAATGCTTTTCTTGTTTTTGTGAAAATGTTGCCTGCTGAATGCTAGGCTTAATGCTATGCTAGCTATCAATACTCTTACACAAATGCTTGTGTAGCTATGGTTGAAAAGCATATTTTGAAAATCTGAGATGACAGTGTTGTTAACAAAAGGCTAAGCTTGTGAGTGAATATATTTCTTTAATTTCATTTGTGATTTTCATGAATAGTTAACGTTGCGTTATGGTAATGAGCTTGAGGCTATGATTACGCTCCCGGATACAGGATTGCTCGACGCAAGAAGTTAAGAACTAAAGGTCAGTCAATCTGGAAAATTACCAACCTCAGAAATTGCAGCTGAAATAAATGCTTCCGAATTCAAGTAACAGACAAATCTCAACATCTCAACAACTGTTCAGAGGAGACTGAGTGAATCAGGCCTTCATGGTCGAATTGCTGAAAAGAAACCACTACTAAAGGACACCAATAAGAAGAAGCGACTTGCTTGGGCCAAGAAACACGAGCAACGGACAGTAGACCGGTAGAAATCTGTCCTTTGGTATGATGAATCCAAATTTGAGATTTTTGGTTCCAATTGCTGTGAACTTTTGTGTCCAAACGTTTGACTGGTACTGGTATTCACACCCCTGAGTCAATACTTTGGAAAAGCACCTTTGCCAGGGATTACAGATTTAAAGGGACATTTCTAAATGAAAAGGGTAGAGGAAAATAAGTAGGCAATTAGTAGGCAATTTCCCTTTAAGTCGTCTTGGGTATGTCTTTCAGTTTAACACATCGTGATTTGGGGATTTTCTCCCATTCTTCCTTGCAGATTTTCTCACGCTCTGTTAAATTAGATAGAAAGCGGCAAACAGCAATATTCAAGTCTTTCTACAGATTTTCAATGGGATTCAAGTCTGGGCTTTGGCTGGGCCATTGAAGGACCTTCACATTCTTGTTCTGAAGCCAATGTTGCTTTGGCTGTATGTTTGGGGTCATTGTTCTGTTGGAACATAAATATTCGACCCAGTCTAAGATAATTTGAATTATGAAGCAGGTTCTCATCAAGGATTTGCCTGTACTTGGCTCCATTCATTGTCCCCTCTATCATTACCTTACTCTCAGTCCCTGCCACTGAAAAGCATCCTCACAGCATGATGCTGCCACCACCATGCCCTAGGCCTGCTGGCATGTTCCTTTTTCTCAGGAGTTGCTTCCATCTGGCTACTCTCCCACAAATCACAGATTGGTTAAGTGCTCCAGAGACTGATGTCCTTCTGGCAGGTTCTCCCATCTCAGTCAAGGGCTTCTGTAGTTCTGTCAGAGTGGTCATTGGGTTCTTGATCAACTCCTTTACCAAGGTCCTTCTTGCCTGGTTACTCAGTTTGGTCATACAGCTAGCTCTAGGCAGAGTCTGGGAAGTTCCATACTTTTTCAATTTGCCAATAGTGGAAACCAGAAACATTCAACACTCTAGAAATGTTTTATAGCCTTCCCCATCATCACAATCTCTGAGATCTACGGATAGTTCCACAGACTTCAAGATATCGTTTCTACTCTGACATGCAGCGTCAACTGCGGGACCTTATATAGATAGGTGGGTTTCTTTCTAAACCATGTCCAGACAATTGAATTAGCCACAGGTGGACTCCAATCAAGTTGTAGAGACATCTCAAGGGTGATCAAAGGAAATTGGATGCACCAGAGCTCAATTTGGAGTATCATAGAAAAGACGTGTGAATACTTACAGTGGGGCAAAAAAGTATTTAGTCTGCCACCAATTGTGCAAGTTCTCCCATTTAAAAAGATGAGAGAGGCCTGTAATTTTCATCATAGGTACACTTCAACTATGACAGACAAAATGAGGAAAGAAATCCAGAAAATCACATTGTAGGATTTTTTATGAATTTATTTGCAAATTATGGTGGAAAATAAGTATTTGGTCAATAACAAAAGTTTAACTCAATACTTTGTTATATACCCTTTGTTGGCAATGACAGAGGTCAAATGTTTTCTGTAAGTCTTCACAAGGTTTTCACACACGGTTGCTGGTATTTTGGCCCATTCCTCCATGTAGATCTCCTCTAGAGCAGTGATGTTTTGGGGCTGTTGCTGGACAATGTGGACTTTCAACTCCCTCCAAAGATTTTCTATGGGGTTGAGATCTGGAGACTGGCTAGGCCACTCCAGGACCTTGAAATGCTTCTTACGAAGCCACTCCTTCGTTGCCCGGGCGGTGTGCTTGGGATCATTGTCATACTGAAAGACCCAGCCATGTTTCACCTTCAATGCCCTTGCTGATGGAAGGAGGTTTTCACTCAAAATCTCACGATATATGGCCCCATTCATTCTTTCCTTTACACGGATCAGTCGTTCTGGTCCCTTTGCAGAAAAACAGCCCCAAAGCATGATGTTTCCACCCCCATGCTTCACAGTAGGTATGGTGTTCTTTGGATGCAACTCAGCATTCTTTGTCCTCCAAACACAACGAGTTGAGTTTTTACCAAAATGTTATATTTTGGTTTCATCTGACCATATGACATTCTCCCAATCTTCTTCTGGATCATCCAAATGCTCTCTAGCAAACTTCAGACGGGCCTGGACATGTACTGGCTTAAGCAGGGGGACACGTCTGGCACTGCAGGATTTGAGTCCCTGGCGGCATAGTGTATTACTGATGGTAGGCTTTATTACTTTGGTCCCAGCTCTCTGCAGGTCATTCACTAGGTTCCCCGTGTGGTTCTGGGATTTTTGCTCACTGTTCTTGTGATCATTTTGACCCCACGGGGTGAGATCTTGTGTGGAGCCCCAGATCGAGAGAGATTATCAGTGGTCTTGTATGTCTTCCATTTCCTAATAATTGTTCCCACAGTTTATTCAAACCAAGCTGCTTACCAATTGCAGATTCAGTCTTCCCAGCCTGGTGCAGGTCTAAAATTTTGTTTCTGGTGTCCTTTGACAGCTCTTTGGTCTTTGCCATAGTGGATTTTGGAGTGTGACTGTTTGAGGTTGTGGACAGGTGTCTTTTATACTGATAACAAGATCAAACAGGTGCCATTAATACAGGTAACGAGTGGAGGACAGAGGAGCCTCTTAAAGAAGAAATTACAGGTCTGTGAGAGCCAGAAATCTTGCTTGTTTGTCGGTGACCAAATACTTATTTTCCACCATAATTTGCAAATAAATTCATTTAAAAAATCCTACAATGTGATTTTCTGGAATTGTTTTTCTTATTTTGTCTGTCATTGTTGAAGTGTACCTATGATGGAAATTACAGGCCTCTCTCATCTTTTTAAGTGGGAGAACTTGCACAATTGGTAGCTGACTAAATACTTTTTGCCCCACTGTATGTCAATTAGATATTTCTGTAAATCATTTTCAATATATTTGGCACATTTTCCTAAAAACATGTTTTCACTTTGTCATTATGTGGTATTGTGTGTAGATGGGTGAGAAAACATATTTATTTAATCCAGTTTGAATTCAGGCAGCAACACAACAACATTTAATTACATTTGGAATAAGTCAAGGGTATGATACTGTTCTACAGGCACTGTAGATAGTTGCAATATGGTTCTTACAAATCTACTGTTTAACACCATCCAGTGGCTTCTTAATGTTAGTGTTAGATTAAACTGGGCCATTGATATGCAGTGTTTTTTCATACCACAGAGTGTCAGTGTTTGACAGCTCTCTAGACTCACCTTGACATCGTCCCACAGTTCTCTGTCCTCTGTCAGAACACGGGATGTGTGCAGAGGAGTAGGAGGAACCACCATCGACTGCTTTAATGTCAACACGTATGCACGCACGCACGCACGCACGCACGCACGCACGCACGCACACACACACACACACACACACACACACACACACACACACACACACACACACACACACACACACACACACACACACACACACACACACACACACACACACACACACACATACACATACACAGTGTGAATTAGTCTCGTGTTATCAACCGCACTCAGACAGTGTTCTCAGGCATGCAGTAAGCAGCACCCTCACATTGATCCAGGGGTGGTTCATGAACTGCCCGATGGTCATCCTCTCGTTTGGGTCTGTCTTCAGCAGCTGGTTGATCAGCTGTTTGGCTACAGAGGGTATGGTCATAGGTCAACAAGCATAACAGATAAAACATGAACATCAGGTAAACTAGACAAGATGTCTGTCAAAGGACCTACAAATCACAACCGTAGACGAATCCGTCCAAAATATTTTGTAATTAGCAGAACATAGTTTGTATTGCAGTGAAGCCTCTACCTCTAGTATAGACCATCCCAACCCACAGTATTCAATTGCCTCTAGTCTGACCTTCCTCCGACACTTCGGCCCACTCAGGGTTAGGGAAGTTGTACTGGCCCATCCTGATCCTCTGCTTCATCCCTGGAGAGATGGCCTGGCCCGTGTTAGAGTAGAAAGGAGGGAATCCACACAGCCTGGGGATACAGCACACACTTTACTCATTCAACAGTCATTCAGCAGTCATTCAACAGTCACTCAACAGCAAATTAACAGCAATTTAACAGTCCTTTAACAGTCATTTAACAGTCATTAAACGGTCCTTTAATGGTCCTATAACAGTTCTTTAACACTCATTCAACAGCAATTCAACAGTAATTTAACAGTCCTTTAACAGTCATTTAACAGTCCTTTAACAGTCATTTAACAGTCCTTTAACACTCATTCAACAGCAATTCAACAGTAATTTAACAATCCTTTAACAGTCATTTAACAGTCATTTAACAGTCATTCAACAGTCCTTTTACAGTCATTTAACAGTCCTTTAACAGTAATTTAACAGTCCTTTAACAGTCATTTAACAGTCCTTTAACAGTCATTTAACAGTCATTTAACAGTCATTTAACAGTCCTTTAACAGTCCTTTAACAGTCCTTTCACAGTCATTTAACAGTCCTTTCACAGTCATTCATACTAAATACAAGGAGAGAGAGAAGGAGAGGTAGAAAGCAAGTCGTGGACCATGAGGAACCGAGTGTTGAAAGAGAGGGAGAGGAGTACCAGGCAGTGCAGAGAAGGGAGAGTAGGAATGAGGCCCAGGAGGGAACAGTAGGGAGAGTGAGAGTGAATAAGAAGCCTGTGACTTGATTCTCACACACCTACTGTCACACTTATAGCACAAAGACACACTAGGTACTCACAGGATGTACATGATCATGCCCAGAGACCACATGTCACATGACTTGTCATACTTCTCTGGACCGAGCACCTCGGGGGCTGATGGACAGACAGACAGACACAAATAGAGAGCAAGAGACAACTAGTCAGGCAGACAGACAGACAGGCAGAGACAGGGATAATATGTGGGGAAAAGTCAACCATAAAACGTTATAGCCTACACCATTCACATCTGGATAGTATACTACACTACTACTGGTGTAACAGACCCAACCACTCACCAACCTAGTAAGGGGTGTAACAGGGTGTCTGGAGGGAGTTGTGGAGGGTGGTCTCCTTGGCAAAGCCAAAGTCAGTCAGTTTCAGAACACCATTGCTCTCCTTGGTGGTGTAGAGCAGATTTTCAGGCTGTTGTGTGCGTGTGGAGGGAGGTGTAAAAAAGACGAAAGCAATAAGTACATCATCACTAAAACCACCAGTGGTAAAGACACCTGTCAGTGAGTGTCAGATGAAAGAGATACATGGGTGTACATGTCTGTGAGTGATGTGTGTCTAGAAGTATAGTCCCACCTTGACATCTCTGTGAGCTATGTCCATGTAGTGGAGGTACTCAATGGCCGTACCTATGTCCCTCATGATCTCTGAAGCCTCTGATTAAAAGCCATGACATAAATCTGATTAACATAGAGCATATGGGTCACCATAAATCACAGAGCACTGTAAATGACACAACATAGTTCCCCATCATAACTCACCTCTCTCTGTGAAAGCCTGGTCCCCTTTGGCCTGAATGCGACTGAACAGCTCCCCTCCCTCCATACTGAGACATGAAGTAAAATAAGAGACACAGATCAGAGCTTCTTAAAATTAACAAGACAACAAAGCTATTCCCCTAAACAAGGCAAGCATTGTCCCTTAGTAATTACTAGGCAATTACTGAGCCCAATCTACAGAGCCCAAAGACAATGATCAAGGATAGCGGGAACATCATTTGATGTTTGTGTAGCTTTTCATTAGGCCCAGGAGTTATTTTCTGACCACGTGACCTGACCAGGAAAAACTCCTGGCCCTAGTCATTAGTAATGTCTAGACTGGCATGCTAGATAAGCTAAGAGAGAATACATACATCATAGACAGATGCATTCTGGTTTATGTGGTCTGTGTGTTCCTTACCACTCCATGACGATAACCAGGCATTTTTCCCCCTGGTGCATGTTGTCATACAGGCTGAGGATGCGAACAATGTATGGACCCCCCGACACTCTCCAATGAAGCTCCATCTCCCGCCGCGCCTTAGGACTATCATGCAGAATCTGCAACCACAGAGGAGTGGGGATAGAAACACAGAGAAAGAAGGGTTGATAATACTGTGCAGGTTTCAGAAACATACAGTATTTACTATGACAAGGCATGATGATGGGTGCATATGATGATGGGAACGTGAATGTGTATCTATGCAACATGTATGTGCTGTGTGTGTGTTTTTGTGTGCATGCGTACATGTTGTCTATAGCCACTTGAAGGAATTGATCAAGAGCACAATAATAGCTTCAATCAGGTTAAAAGCCCTGTGACCAATCTTAGTCCCACCGCTCTCTCTCTCTCTCTCTCTCTCTCTCTCTCTCTCTCTCTCTCTCTCTCTCTCTCTCTCTCTCTCTCTCTCTCTCTCTCTCTCTCTCTCTCACTTCTCTTTCTCTCACTCTTTCACTCTTGCTCTTTCTCACTCTAACACACACACACGTACACAGTCTCTACATACTCTCATTTCAGTCATTTCATCATCCGAAATACAAACCTGGACCATTCATTCATATTACAGTTTTTGTTCAAATTTGGCACATTTTTCAGATGTAAGTGGTATATTTTCTAAACTCTAAATACAAAACTCTTAACTGAAAACAATTGTATTTCATGTTCAGAACCTTTGATTTTGCATTCATTTGGGGTTTCACACATCTTTCATCCCTGAGTCATTCATGCAAGTTTTCCATAAAATACATTTAGTTTAGTCACCAATATATCAGATATTGATAGACTCCCCATTTAGTCATTTTAACTACCATTTAATCCAATAGTAAAAATGTTATATATACATTTCAAAACGGTTCCTTTTGAAGTGCTGAATAGAAAGAATTTCATACAGCATTTGATAATTCTGTAACTTGACAAGCACAATTATTTTTATAATGTGTATCCAATTACAGTTTGTGGGCATTTTGAGAAGTATGTCATTCTTACAGTTTCATTATCCCTATAGAGTACAAATGTAGGACAAATCATAAGAAACTGGGGTATTTTAAAGCAGTTGGCTATTTAAAAAAGGAGCACGGCGTTGTATGCCATTCCTGCCCCATGCAACATTGAAAAAGATCACCTTTTCTACGTGACTTGTAACCTGATACAGTATCGCCTCTCCTGTCTCTCTGCTTGAAATATATCGGCTTACAGTGGATAACAGAAATTCAGATAATGAGTGGAATATATTGTTTTATATTATTATTACATTTGTTATTTAACCTTTATTTAACTGCATTGTACACTACACTACAGTATAATTCCAAATGGTGGCACATACCGAGCCGGATTAAGAAATCATAGGTCCCATAGGTATTTGTTGTACTCAGTCAACTGAAAATGTGCTTGGAATTTCGAAACATGAGCCATTTGATGATCTGTTTAGATTTTTGTTTAGATTCTGTTTAGATTTTTGTTCTTTGAGTTTTTAATATGTACCACATACTTAAAATTGCACCAAAGTGATTGAAAAAAACATGTAATTTGCTTTGCAGGAGGATTCCCTGCAGAAATTTTAGAATGAATGCTGCATTTTATAAGTGCATTCAAAATGTACCAGTAATAACAAACTTGCAAAGGGATTAGATGTGAGGTTGGGAGGGATCCCATATCCCCAGACACCACAGTCAGAGAAACTAGCCTCTCCTCTGTTTATGACAGGAACTAGTGCATTTTGGGACAGGAAGGAGAGAGCAGGTTGAGATTAAACTGTTTATAGAGGAGGAACCTAATACTCAGCCTAAACATTGTTCATAACACAAACAGAACAGAACATAAGCATGTATTCACATGTGCCAGTATAACTGATCCTCCTCCTAATCACATTTCATCCAGCTATCTTTGGTGTCCCTGGAAAAAAGAATGTGGAACTATTTTGGAGATTGAGAATGTTCCAATGAAAGCGGGCTCATGGCGTTTCAGTTCTTGTTTTTTAAGAATATTCCTGGTCGCTGTTGGACATGCTAACTAACTGACTTTGCAGGTTTTGAATTTACACAACTTGTTGACGTAGAACTGTTTCCAAATTGCTCACTATTTCAGTGGTTGACCTTCAAAGGACGGAAGTAAACACTCAACATTTAATCAGACCACAGAACCCCGTGTCCAGAAGGATAGATAGGGCGTAGAGTGCTTGCCAAGGCAGAACTTAACGACAGGGATGGACAGTTTTGGTCGCATTATATGCAAGCTTTTGCTCCATCCCAGTACAAACACACCAGGTTAAACTAATAGTAAAGTAAACTGAAGGCCTTCATGAGTTGAATCAGGTATATCAGAACATGGCTGAAACAAAAGTCTGCACACTGTGGTCCCTGTTGCCCATCCCTAATTTAGGATCTCACCAGACTAAATCCTCCTAGATGGAACATAGAATCAGTCCAGACAGAGCATGGCATTGTCCATACAAAATTACATTGACCACAGGCACTAACACAAAACTCTCTGCATAAGACCCGGTCCCAGACAGTACATCCCTGTCTCTCCCCAGATCTGTATGTGCAGGAGTAATCTAGTTAGTTTAAAGGGCAGCACTGTTGCCGCCTGTGGCTCCTCTCCAAACCGGCTCACAGAGAGACAGTTAAATCTGCCCTGATCGATTGGTGTTATCAGTGCTTAAGTGGACCTCTTTAAAAGAGAAACAGGCAACTTCGTCTTGTCTGTTGGTACAGTAAATATATCAGAGGAAGTAGAGGAGACTCAGGTGACAGTAACTTCCCTGCACGAATGTCAACTTCTGCACATCAGATACTGTATACTGCAAGCATGTACACTGATGCCCACGTATGTACTGTAAATTATTGGGGATGTGACTGGCAATCATATGTTTTCAGCATTATATCCAAGGTGGGCGTATGTCCTTCATACAACTCCAACGGAAATCAGACAAAGGACTTGATTCCATTGGTCCTAGCGAACCAATAAGAAAGATGCAAGAGATTGAGGAGGAGACTGTCTGAGATGAAAGAATAGTGAATAATTGATTACTATTCTCCCCCTTATCATTACCACTGCACATTATCATGTGTCCTGCCATTTACATCAGTGGGTAAGGAAAGAAAGCAAGCAAGACCTAAAATACATGGTTCCACTTGCGTCTGATGACTGATGGTCTCTCTCTCTCTCTCTCTCTCTCTCTCTCTCTCTCTCTCTCTCTCTCTCTCTCTCTCTCTCTCTCTCTCTCTCTCTCTCTCTCTCTCACACACACACCTTGAGCGCACATTTATCCCCTGTCTTCTTGCAGTAGCATTCCAGCACTTTCCCGTTGATACCCAGTCCTAGTACTTGAGTTGTTATTTTGTAGTCCTCTGTGACTGCGTTGCGTTTGAACTCCAGTTGGGAATGGGCGGGCAGTTGGAAGAGTGTGGGACCGCTTGGGGTGTCATTGCCTGGGATGTGTGGTCCGCTGCCATCAGTCATCCCCTGGAGCTGAGGGTCGGATTGGTTCATCGACTGCTTCTCCTTCCCATTACCATTATGTTGCATGATGTGTCTCTTGCCGTGCTCTCCAGGGGAACAGAGAGAGAGAGTGCAAGAAGAGGCAGTGGTGTCCTGGGGATATATCACTTTTCTCCTCCCTGTCCAGTGTCAGGCTGCAGGGTCACTGAACCCCTCCCTCTCTCTGAGACTCAGTTATATATTTTTCAGAGGCCTTGGTCGATTTTACTTTAGATTATGGCGCAAAAAGAGGCTAACTAATCCCCAATTGTTTTATTTCTTTCGAGAAATAGCTACTCTATAATAATATTGGCACATCGACAGAATAATACTTTTCAGATTGTATATCTAGAATAGTTCAATTAAGCATTTTGAACGTCACTATGTAGGACATTCTAATTTGTGGTATAGTTTACAATTGATTATGTAAAATATGATGTTGTATCTCAATAAATGGAACACAGGTCATTTTACCCCAGCAAATAAATTTGTATCGCATGTCCAGTTTGGTTGATCAAAATGCCAAGAACATTTCCTGCAAAACAATAGTCCTTATTCTCTCCGTTATTCTCCTCTTCTGTACCCTCGTCTGGGTCTACACCAAAGTCCCCTACGTCAGCGCAGCGTGGCTCAAATTCATTCACACTGCGTTTATTTTAAAGGAGCCGCTACGCGTAAAGAAGGCACTGCAAGTTTAAAGCAGAGAGGAAGAGGCGAAGCGAGAGTTTTCACTCTCGCCAAAATCTGTCCAAAATGAACCCAATGCGTTACAATGAGCTTATTTTCGATGTAAACTTGTCACCTGTCTTCCCGCCTTTGGGACAACTACTCCCATTTGTTAGGGCGGATACATTAGTATCTCGTCATTATATACAGATCTCTGTTCATAGGAACTCGTCAGGCATTACGAACCAATCACTAACATCCAATTCTTATCTTGAAACAAAAAGTTGAAAAGGACAAAAATGCTAGTCAGTCAGTGGTAGTCTTTATTACCTTCACATACAAAATAATAGCCCAGTAACCATATTCCATATTCCAACATAAAAAAAGTATTTGAACTACCCTATGCAAGTACAATATTATATCTGATGCTTTAAAGTGCTATTACTGGTGCTTTAAAGTGTGATTACTGTTGCTTTAAAGTGTGATTATTGGGGCTTTAAAGTGATATTACTGGTGCTTTAAAGTGTGATTACTGTTGCTTTAAAGTGCTATTACTGGTGCTTTAAAGTGCTATTACTGGTGCTTTAAAGTGTGATTACTGTTGCTTTAAAGTGTGATTACTGTTGCTTTGAAGTACTTTTACTGTTGCTTTAAAGTGCTATTACTGTTGCTTTAAAGTATGATTACTGTAGCTTTAAAGTGTGATTACTGTTGCTTTGAAGTGCTTTTACTGTTGCTTTAAAGTGTGATTACTGTTGTTTTAAAGTGTGATTACTGTTGCTTTAATGTGTGATTACTGTTGCTTTGTAGTGCTTTTCTGGTGCTTTAAAGTGTGATTACTATTATTACTGTTGCTTTAAAGTGCTATTACTGTTGCTTTATTGATTACTGTAGCTTTAAAGTGTGATTACTGGCACTTTAAAGTGTGATTACTGTTGCTTTAACGTGTGATTACTGTTGCTTTAAAGTGTGATTACTGTTGCTTTAAAGTGTGATTACTGTTGCTTTGAAGTGCTTTTACTGTTGCTTTAAAGTGTGATTACTGTTGCTTTAATGTGTGATTACTGTTGCTTTAAAGTGTGATTACTGTTGCTTTGAAGTGCTTTTACTGTTGCTTTAAAGTGTGATTACTGTTGTTTTAAAGTGTGATTACTGTTGCTTTAATGTGTGATTACTGTTGCTTTGTAGTGCTTTTCTGGTGCTTTAAAGTGCTATTACTGTTGCTTTAAAGTGTGATTACTGTAGCTTTAAAGTGTGATTACTGGCGCTTTAAAGTGTGATTACTGTTGCTTTAACGTGTGATTACTGTTGCTTTAAAGTGTGATTACTGTTGCTTTAAAGTGTGATTACTGTTGCTTTGAAGTGCTTTTACTGTTGCTTTAAAGTGTGATTACTGTTGCTTTACTGTGTGATTACTGTTGCTTTAAAGTGTGATTACTGTTGCTTTGAAGTGCTTTTACTGTTGCTTTAAAGTGTGATTACTGTTGTTTTAAAGTGTGATTACTGTTGCTTTAATGTGTGATTACTGTTGCTTTGTAGTGCTTTTCTGGTGCTTTAAAGTGCTATTACTGTTGCTTTAATAAAGTGTGATTACTGTAGCTTTAAAGTGTGATTACTGGCGCTTTAAAGTGTGATTACTGTTGCTTTAATGTGTGATTACTGTTGCTTTAAAGTGTGATTACTGGTTCTTTAAAGTGTGATTACTGTTGCTTTAAAGTGTGATTACTGTTGCTTTAAAGTGTGATTACTTGTCATGTATTGTCATGTTATGTCTTGTTCCTGTTCTTTCTCTTCTCTTCGTTTCCCCCTGCTGGTCGTATTAGGTTACCTTCTCTCCCTCTATCTCTCTCTCTCTCTCTCTCTCTCTCTATGGTCCCTTTCCTTCTCCCAGCTGTCCCTCATTCTCCTCTAACGACCTCGTTTACTCTCTACGGCCCGTGCTTACCCGGAGGGACCTGCAGTCTGTTGCCGCTAGCCCTGCTATTCTCCTCTGCTACATAGAAGGGGACTAGTCAACAGATACAACTGAAGAGGATTTATGTTTTCCCTGTGTTTGAACATCAAAAGACTCTGTTTCTGTTAAACCGCTTTTGGGTCCTCACTCACCTGCATAACATTACTGGTTCTTTAAAGTGTGATTACTGTTGCTTTAAAGTGTGATTACTGTTGCTTTAAAGTGTGATTACTGGTTCTTTAAAGTGTGATTACTGGTGCTTTAAAGTGTGATTACTGGTTCTTTAAAGTGTGATTACTGTAGCTTTAAAGTGTGATTACTGTTGCTTTAAAGTGTGATTACTGGTGCTTTAAAGTGTGATTACTGTTGCTTTGAAGTGCTTTTACTGTTGCTTTAAAGTGTGATTACTGTTGTTTTAAAGTGTGATTACTGTTGCTTTAATGTGTGATTACTGTTGCTTTGTAGTGCTTTTCTGGTGCTTTAAAGTGCTATTACTGTTGCTTTAAAGTGTGATTACTGTAGCTTTAAAGTGTGATTACTGGCGCTTTAAAGTGTGATTACTGTTGCTTTAACGTGTGATTACTGTTGCTTTAAAGTGTGATTACTGTTGCTTTGAAGTGCTTTTACTGTTGCTTTAAAGTGTGATTACTGTTGCTTTAATGTGTGATTACTGTTGCTTTAAAGTGTGATTACTGTTGCTTTGAAGTGCTTTTACTGTTGCTTTAAAGTGTGATTACTGTTGTTTTAAAGTGTGATTACTGTTGCTTTAATGTGTGATTACTGTTGCTTTGTAGTGCTTTTCTGGTGCTTTAAAGTGCTATTACTGTTGCTTTAATAAAGTGTGATTACTGTAGCTTTAAAGTGTGATTACTGGCGCTTTAAAGTGTGATTACTGTTGCTTTAATGTGTGATTACTGTTGCTTTAAAGTGTGATTACTGGTTCTTTAAAGTGTGATTACTGTTGCTTTAAAGTGTGATTACTGTTGCTTTAAAGTGTGATTACTTGTCATGTATTGTCATGTTATGTCTTGTTCCTGTTCTTTCTCTTCTCTTCGTTTCCCCCTGCTGGTCGTATTAGGTTACCTTCTCTCCCTCTATCTCTCTCTCTCTCTCTCTATGGTCCCTTTCCTTCTCCCAGCTGTCCCTCATTCTCCTCTAACGACCTCGTTTACTCTCTACGGCCCGTGCTTACCCGGAGGGACCTGCAGTCTGTTGCCGCTAGCCCTGCTATTCTCCTCTGCTACATAGAAGGGGACTAGTCAACCGATACAACTGAAGAGGATTTATGTTTTCCCTGTGTTTGAACATCAAAAGACTCTGTTTCTGTTAAACCGCTTTTGGGTCCTCACTCACCTGCATAACATTACTGGTTCTTTAAAGTGTGATTACTGTTGCTTTAAAGTGTGATTACTGTTGCTTTAAAGTGTGATTACTGGTTCTTTAAAGTGTGATTACTGGTGCTTTAAAGTGTGATTACTGGTTCTTTAAAGTGTGATTACTGTAGCTTTAAAGTGTGATTACTGTTGCTTTAAAGTGTGATTACTGGTGCTTTAAAGTGTGATTACTGTTGCTTTGAAGTGCTTTTACTGTTGCTTTAAAGTGTGATTACTGTTGCTTTAATGTGTGATTATATGTTGCTTTGAAGTGCTTTTCTGGTGCTTTAAAGTGCTATTATTGTTGCTTTAAAGTGTGCTTACTGTTGCTTTAAAGTGTGATTACTGGTGCTTTAAAGTGCTATTACTGTTGCTTTAAAGTGTGATTACTGTTGCTTTAAAGTGTGATTACTGTTGCTTTAAAGTGTGATTACTGTTGCTTTAATGCTATTACTGTTGCTTTAAAGTGTGATTACTGTTGCTTAAGTGTGATTACTGGTGCTTTGAAGTGCTTTTCTGGTGCTTTAAAGTGCTATTACTGTTTCTTTAAAGTGTGATTACTGTTGCTTTAAAGTGTGATTACTGTTGCTTTAAAGTGTGATTACTGGTGTTTTAAAGTATTACATATAACACGAATTGTGATTTGTATACACACAAAATGGGTGATGGAAATCCACATATTTATACATACCAATCGAAATGTTACACACCATAAGGTACACACCTGTTTTTACAATGTCCCACAGTTGATAGTGCATGTTAGAGCAAAAACCAAGTCACGAGGTGGAAGGAATTGTCCGAAGAGCTCCAAGACAGGATTGTGTTTAGGCACAGATCTGGGGAAGGGTACAAAATTGTCTGCATCATTAAAGGTCCCCATGAACACATTGGCCTCTATCATTCTTAAATGGAAGAAGTTTGGAACCACCAAGACTCTTCCTAGAGCTGGCCGACTACCAAACTGAGCAATCAGGGGAGGAGGGCCTTGGTCAATGAGGTGACCAAGAACCCGATGGTCACTCTGACAGAGCTCCCGAGTTCCTCTGTGCAGATAGTAGAACCTTCCAGTAGGACAACAATCTCTGCAGCACTCCACCAATCAGGCCTTTATAGAGTGGCCTGACGGAAGCCACTCCTCAGTAAAAGGCACATGACAGCCCGCTAGGAGTTTGCCAAAAGGTATCTAAAGGACTCTCAGACCATGAGAAACAAGATTCTCTGGTCTGATGAAACCAAGATTTAACTATTTGGCCTGAATGCCAAGCGTGACATCGGGAAGAAACCTGACACCATCCCTACTGGTGGTGGCAGCATCATGCTGTGGGGATGTTTTTCAGCAGCAGGGACTGGGAAACTAGTCAGGATGGAGGGAAAGTTGAACGGAGAAAAGAACAGAGAGATCCTTGATGAAAACTTGCTCCAGAGTGCTCAGGACCTCAGACTAGGGTGAAGGTTCACCTTCTAACATCAATCAAATCAAATCAAATGTATTTATATAGCCCTTCGTACATCAGCTGATATCTCAAAGTGCTGTACAGAAACCCAGCCTAAAACCCCAAACAGCAAACAATGCAGGTGTAAAAGCACGGTGGCTAGGAAAAACTCCCTAGAAAGGCCAAAACCTAGGAAGAAACCTAGAGAGGAACCAGGCTATGTGGGGTGGCCAGTCCTCTTCTGGCTGTGCCGGGTAGAGATTATAACAGAACATGACCAAGATGTTCAAATGTTCATAAATGACCAGCATGGTCGAATAATAATAAGGCAGAACTGTTGAAACTGGAGCAGCAGCACAGTCAGGTGGACTGGGGACAGCAAGGAGCCATCATGTCAGGTAGTCCTGGGGCACGGTCCTAGGGCTCAGGTCCTCAGAGAGAAAGAAAGAGAGAATTAGAGAGAGCATATGTGGGGTGGCCAGTCCTCTTCTGGCTGTGCCGGGTGGAGATTATAACAGAACGTGGCCAAGATGTTCAAATGTTCATAAATGACCAGCATGGTTGAATAATAGTAGGGCAGAACAGTTGAAACTGGAGCAGCAGCATGGCCAGGTGGACTGGGGACAGCAAGGAGTTATCATGTCAGGTAGTCCTGGGACATGGTCCTAGGGCCCAGGCCAGTTGAAACTGGAGCAGCAGCATGGCCAGGTGGACTGGGGACAGCAAGGAGTCATCATGTCAGGTAGTCCTGGGGCATGGTCCTAGGGCTCAGGTCCTCCGAGAGAGAGAAAGAAAGAGAGAAGGAGAGAATTAGAGAACGCACACTTAGATTCACACAGGACACCGAATAGGACAGGAGAAGTACTCCAGATATAACAAACTGACCCTAGCCCCCCGACACATAAACTACCGCAGCATAAATACTGGAGGCTGAGACAGGAGGGGTCAGGAGACACTGTGGCCCCATCCGAGGACACCCCAGGACAGGGCCAAACAGGAAGGATATAACCCCACCCACTTTGCCAAAGCACAGCCCCCACACCACTAGAGGAATATCTTCAGCCACCAACTTACCATCCTGAGACAAGACCGAGTATAGCCCACAAAGATCTCCGCCACGGCACAACCCAAGGGGGGGGCGACAACCCAGACAGGCTGACCACAACAGTGAAGCAACCCACCCAGGTGACGCACCCCCCCAGGGACGGCATGAGAGAGCCCCAGCAAGCCAGTGACTCAGCCCCCGTAACAGGGTTAGAGGCAGAGAATCCCAGTGGAAAGAGGGGAAAAGGCCAGGCAGAGACAGCAAGGGCGGTTCGTTGCTCCAGAGCCTTTCCGTTCACCTTCCCACTCCTGGGCCAGACTACACTCAATCATATGAACCACTGAAGAGATGAGTCTTCAGTAAAGACTTAAAGGTTGAGACCGAGTTTGCGTCTCTGACATGGGTAGGCAGACCGTTCCATAAAAATGGAGCTCTATAGGAGAAATTAGGAGGCCTGCGTCTTGTGACTGTAGCGTACGTGTAGGTATGTACGGCAGGACCAAATCAGAGAGGTAGGTAGGAGCAAGCCCATGTAATGCTTTGTAGGTTAGCTGTAAAACCTCGAAATCAGCCCTTGCTTTGACAGGAAGCCAGTGTAGAGAGGCTAGCACTGGAGTAATATGATCAAATTTTTTGGTTCTAGTCAGGATTCTAGCAGCTGTATTTAGCACTAACTGAAGGTTATTTAGTGCTTTTATCCGGGTAGCCGGAAAATAGAGCATTGCAGTAGTCTAACCTAGAAGTGACAAAAGCATGGATTAATTTTTCTGCATCATTTTTGGACAGAAAGTTTCTGATTTTTGCAATGTTACGTAGATGGAAAAAAGCTGTCCTCGAAATGGTCTTGATATGTTCTTCAAAAGAGAGATCAGGGTCCAGAGTAACGCCGAGGTCCTTCACAGTTTTATTTGAGACGACTGTACAACCATTAAGATTAATTGTCAGATTCAACAGAAGATCTCTTTGTTTCTTGGGACCTAGAACAAGCATCTCTGTTTTGTCCGAGTTTAATAGTAGAAAGTTTGCAGCCATCCACTTCCTTATGTCTGAAACACATGCTTCTAGCGAGGGCAATTTTGGGGCTTCACCATGTTTCATTGAAATGTACAGCTGTGTGTCATCCGCATAGCAGTGAAAGTTTACATTATGTTTTCGAATAACATCCCCAAGAGGTAAAATATATAGTGAAAACAATAGTGGTCCTAAAACAGAACCTTGAGGAACACCGAAATTTACAGTTGATTTGTCAGAGGACAAACCATTCACAGAGACAAACGGATATCTTTCCGACAGATAAGATCTAAACCATGCCAGAACATGTCCATGTAGACCAATTTGGGTTTCCAATCTCTCCAAAAGAATGTGGTGATCGATGGTATCAAAAGCAGCACTAAGGTCTAGGAGCACGAGGACAGATGCAGAGCCTCGGTCCGATGCCATTAAAATGTCATTTACCACCTTCACAAGTGCCGTCTCAGTGCTATGATGGGGTCTAAAACCAGACTGAAGCATTTCGTATACATTGTTTGTCTTCAGGAAGGCAGTGAGTTGCTGCGCAACAGCCTTCTCTAACATTTTTGAAAGGAATGGAAGATTCGATATAGGCCGATAGTTTTTTATATTTTCTGGGTCAAGGTTTGGCTTTTTCAAGAGAGGCTTTATTACTGCCACTTTTAGTGAGTTTGGTACACATCCAGTGGATAGAGAGCCGTTTATTATGTTCAACATAGGAGGGCCAAGCACAGGAAGCAGCTCTTTCAGTAGTTTAGTTGGAATAGGGTCCAGTATACAGCTTGAAGGTTTAGAGGCCATGATTATTTTCATCATTGTGTCAAGAGATATAGTACTAAAACACTTGAGCGTCTCTCTTGATCCTAGGTCCTGGCAGAGTTGTGCAGACTCAGGACAACTGAGGTTTGGAGGAATACGCAGGTTTAAAGAGGAGTCCGTAATTTGCTTTCAAATAATCATAATCTTTTCCTCAAAGAAGTTCATGAATTTATCACTGCTAAAGTGAAAGTCATCCTCTCTTGGGGAATGCTGCTTTTTAGTTAGCTTTGCCACAGTATCAAAAAGGAATTTCGGATTGTTCTTATTTTCCTCAATTAAGTTAGAAAAATAGGATGATCGAGCAGCAGTAAGGGCTCTTCGGTACTGCACGGTACCGTCCTTCCAAGCTAGTCGGAAGACTTCCAGTTTGGTGTGGCGCCATTTCCGTTCCAATTTTCTGGAAGCTTGCTTCAGAGCTCGGGTATTTTCTGTGTACCAGGGAGCTAGTTTCTTATGAGACATTTTTTTAGTTTGTAGGGGTGCAACTGCATCTAGGGTATTGCGCAAGGTTAAATTGAGATCCTCAGTTAGGTGGTTCACAGATTTTTGTCCTCTGGCGTCCTTGGGTAGGCAGAGGGAGTCTGGAAGGGCATCAAGGAATCTTTGTGTTGTCTGTGAATTTATAGCACGACTTTTGATGTTCCTTGGTTGGGGTCTGAGCAGATTATTTGTTGCAATTGCAAACATAATAAAATGGTGGTCCGATAGTCCAGGATTATGAGGAAAAACATTAAGATCCATAACATTTATTCCATGGGACTAAACTAGGTCCAGCGTATGACTGTGACAGTGAGTGGGTCCAGAGACATGTTGGACAAAACCCACTGAGTCGATGATGGCTCCGAAAGCCTTTTGGAGTGGGTCTGTGGACTTTTCCATGTGAATATTAAAGTCACCAAAGATTAGAATATTATCTGCAATGACTACAAGGTCCGATAGGAATTCAGGGAACTCAGTGAGAAACGCTGTATATGGCCCAGGAGGCCTGTAAACAGTAGCTATAAAAAGTGATTGAGTAGGCTGCATAGATTTCATGACTAGAAGCTCAAAAGATGAAAACGTTAGCAACACCTCCGCCTTTGCGGGATGCACGGGGGGATATGGTCACTAGTGTAGCCAGGAGGTGAGGCCTCATTTAACACAGTAAATTCATCAGGCTTAAGCCATGTTTCAGTCAGGCCAATCACATCAAGATTATGATCAGTGATTAGTTCATTGACTATAATTGCCTTTGAAGTAAGGGATCTAACATTAAGTAGCCCTATTTTGAGATGTGAGGTATCATGATCTCTTTCAGTTATGACAGGAATGGAGGTGGTCTTTATCCTAGTGAGATTGCTAAGGCGAACACCGCCATGTTTAGTTTTGCCCAACCTAGGTCGAGGCACAGACACGGGTCTCAATGGTGATAGCTGAGCTGACTACACTGACTATGCTAGTGGCAGACTCCACTATGCTTGCAGGATGGCTAATAGCCTGCTGCCTGGCATGCACCCTATTTCATTGTGGAGCTAGAGGAGTTAGAGCCCATGACAACGACCCTAAGTACAGAGCCAAGACAACGCAGGTGTGGCTTCGGGACAAGTCTCTCAATGTCCTTGAGTGTCCCAGCCAGAGCCCGGATTTGACCCATATCGAACATCTCTGGAGAGACGTGAAAATCACTGTGCAGCGATGCTCCCCATCCAACCTGACAGAGCTTGAGAGGATCTGCAGAGATGAATGGGAGAAACTTCCCAAAAACAGGTGCAAAGCTTGAAACGTCATATTCAAGAAGACTCGAGGCTGTAACCACTGCCAAAGTTGCTTCAACCAAGTACTGAGTAAAGGGTCTGAATACTTACGTAAATGTGATATTTCAGTTTTTTATTTTTAATACATTTCCAAACAATTTTTTAAAACGGTTTGCTTTGCCATTATGGGGTATTGTGTGTAGATTGATGAGATAAAACAAAACAATTTAGTCCATTTTTAGAATAAAGCTGTAATGTAACAAAATGTGGAAAAAGTCAAGGGGTCTGAATTACTTTCCATATGCACTGTACATCAAAGAACACCATGTTAACTCATTGTTTTCAATTGATGATTGGCAATAAGACTTGTATATATACAGTTGAAGTCGGAAGTTAACATACACTTTGAACTCAGTTTTCACAATTCCTGACATTTAATCTATGTAGAAATTCCCTCTTTTATGTCAGTTAGAATCACCACTTTATTTTAAGAAGGTGAAATGTCCGAATAACAGTAGAGAGTGATTTATTTCAGCGTTCATTTCTTTCATCACATTCCCAGTGGGTCAGAAGTTTACATACACTCAATTAGTAATTGCTAGCATTGCCTTTAAATTGTTTAACTTGGGTCAAAAGTTTCGGGTAGCCTTCCACAAGCTTCTCACAATACGTTCGATGAATTTTGGCCCATTTCTCCTGACAGAGCTGGTGTAACTGAGTCAGGTTTGTAGGCCTCCTTGCTCGCACACGCATTTTCATTTCTGCCCACAAATCTTCTATAGGTTTGAGGTCAGGGCTTTGTGATGGCCACTCCAATACATTGACTTTGTTGTCCTTAAGCCATTTTGCCACAACTTTGGAAGTATGCTTGGGGTCATTGTCCATTTGGAAGACCCATTTGCGACCAAGCTTTAACTTCCTGACTGATGTTTACATTTACATTTAAGTCATTTAGCAGACGCTCTTATCCAGAGCGACTTACAAATTGGTGCATTCACCTTATGACATCCAGTGGAACAACCACTTTACAATAGTGCATCTAAATATTTTAAGGGGGGAGGGGGTGAGAAGGATTACTTTATCCTATCCTAGGTATTCCTTAAAGAGGTGGGGTTTCAGGTGTCTCCGGAAGGTGGTGATTGACTCCGCTGTCCTGGCGTCGTGAGGGAGTTTGTTCCACCATTGGGGAGCCAGAGCAGCGAACAGTTTTGACTGAGCTGAGCGGGAACTGTACTTCCTCAGTGGTAGGGAGGCGAGCAGGCCAGAGGTGGATGAACGCAGTGCCCTTATTTGGGTGTAGGGCCTGATCAGAGCCTGGAGGTACTGAGGTGCCGTTCCCCTCACAGCTCCGTAGGCAAGCACCATGGTCTTGTAGCGGATGCGAGCTTCAACTGGAAGCCAGTGGAGAGAGCGGAGGAGCGGGGTGACGTGAGAGAACTTGGGAAGGTTGAACACTAGACGGGCTGCGGCGTTCTGGATGAGTTGTAGGGGTTTAATGGCACAGGCAGGGAGCCCAGCCAACAGCGAGTTGCAGTAATCCAGACGGGAGATGACAAGTGCCTGGATTAGGACCTGCGCCGCTTCCTGTGTGAGGCAGGGTCCCACTTGTGGATGTTGTAGAGCATGAACCTACAGGAACGGGCCACCGCCTTGATGTTAGTTGAGAACGACAGTTTGTTGTCCAGGATCACGCCAAGGTTCTTAGCGCTCTGGGAGGAGGACACAATGGAGTTGTCAACCATGATGGCGAGATCATGGAACGGGCAGTCCTTCCCGGGAGGAAGAGCAGCTCCGTCTTGCCGAAGTTCAGCTTGAGGTGGTGATCCGTCATCCACACTGATATGTCTGCCAGACATGCAGAGATGCGATTCGCCACCTGGTCATCAGAAGGGGAAAGGAGAAGATTAATTGTGTGTCGTCTGCATAGCAATGATAGGAGAGACCATGTGAGGTTATGACAGAGCCAAGTGACTTGGTGTATAGCGAGAATAGGAGAGGGCCTAGAACAGAGCCCTGGGGACACCAGTGGTGAGAGCGCGTGGTGAGGAGACAGATTCTCGCCACGCCACCTGGTAGGAGCGACCTGTCAGGTAGGACGCAATCCAAGCGTGGGCCGCGCCGGAGATGCCCAACTCGGAGAGGGTGGAGAGGAGGATCTGATGGTTCACTGTATCGAAGGCAGCCGATAGGTCTAGAAGGATGAGAGCAGAGGAGAGAGAGTTAGCTTTAGCGGTGCGGAGCGCCTCCGTGATACAGAGAAGAGCAGTCTCAGTTGAATGACTAGTCTTGAAACCTGACTGATTTGGATCAAGAAGGTCATTCTGAGAGAGATAGCGGGAGAGCTGACCAAGGACGGCACGTTCAAGAGTTTTGGAGAGAAAAGAAAGAAGGGATACTGGTCTGTAGTTGTTGACATCGGAGGGATCGAGTGTAGGTTTTTCAGAAGGGGTGCAACTCTCGCTCTCTTGAAGACGGAAGGGACGTAGCCAGCGGTCAGGGATAAGTTGATGAGCGAGGTGAGGTAAGGAGAAGGTCTCCGGAAATGGTCTGGAGAAGAGAGGAGGGGATAGGGTCGAGCGGGCAGGTTGTTGGGCGGCCGGCCGTCACAAGACGTGAGATTTCATCTGGAGAGAGAGGGGAGAAAGAGGTCAGAGCACAGGGTAGGGCAGTGTGAGCAGAACCAGCGGTGTTGTTTGACTTAGCAAACGAGGATCGGATGTCGTCGATCTTCTTTTCAAAATGGTTGACGAAGTCATCTGCAGAGAGGGAGGAGGGGGGGAGGAGGATTCAGGAGGGAGGAGAATGTGGCAAAGAGCTTCCTAGGGTTAGAGGCAGATGCTTGGAATTTAGAGTGGTAGAAAGTGGCTTTAGCAGCAGAGACAGAGGAGGAAAATGTAGAGAGGAGGGAGTGAAAGGATGCCAGGTCCGCAGGGAGGCGAGTTTTCCTCCATTTCCGCTCGGCCTTCCGGAGCCCTGTTCTGTGAGCTCGCATTGAGTCGTCAAGCCACGGAGCGTCTTGAGATGTTGCTTCAATATATCCATATAATTCTCCTACCTCATGATGCCATCTATTTTGTGAAGTGCATCAGTCCCTCCTGCAGCAATGCACGCCACAACATGATGCTTGACGGTTGGGATGGTGTTCTTCGACTTGCAAGCCTCCCCCTTTTTCCTCCAAACATAACGATGGTCATTATGGCCAAACAGTTCTATTTTTGTTTCATCAGACCAGATGACATTTCTCCAAAAAGTACAATCTTTGTCCCCATGTGCAGATGCAAACCGTAGTCTGCTTTTTTATGGCGGTTTTGGAGCAGTGGCTTCTTCCTTGCTGAGCGGCCTTTCAGGTTATGTCGATATAGGACTCGTTTTACTGTGGATATAGATACATTTGTACCTGTTTCCTCCAGCATCTTCACAAGGTCCTTTGCTCTTGTTCTGGGATTGATTTGCATATTTTGCACCTAAGTACGTTCATCTCTAGGAGACAGAGCGCGTCTCTTTCCTGAGCGGTATGACGGCTGAGTGGTCCCAAAGTGTTTATACTTGCATACTATTGTTTGTACAGATGAACGTGGTACCTTCAGGCATTTGGAAAATGCTCCCAAGTATGAACCAGACTTGTGGAGGTCTACAATTTATTTTCTGAGGTCTTGGCTGATTAATTTTCCCATTATGTCAAGCAAAGAGGCACTGAGTTTGAAGGTAGGTCTTGAAATACATCCCCAGGTACACTGCCAATTGACTCAAATAATGTCAATTAGCCTATCAAAAGCTTCTAAAGCCATGACATAATTTTCAGGAATTTTCCAAGCTGTTTAAAGGCACAGTCATCATAGTGTATGTAAACTTCTGACCCACTGGAATTGTGATACAGTCAATTATAAGTGAAATAATCTGTCTGCAAACAATTTTTTAAAAGTTACTTGTGTCATGCACAAAGTAGATGTTCTAACCGACTTGCCAAAACTATAGTTTGTCAACAAGAAATTTGTGGAGTGGTTGAAAAACAAGTTTTAATGACTCCAACCTAAGTGTATGTAAACTTCCGACTTCAACTGTATGACATCCATGATCAAGTGATCATCTTGGTCCTGCTCTTAATTCAGGACAGTCTGGTATTGTGAATGGTGGTGTGGATTGACACAATGAATATTCTGTGTGTGTCCTTTATCATCTGACTAGCTAGCTGTGTTGTGAGCAGTGTGCTGATCTAGCCCTGCAGGGCCCTGTCTAACACATCTTCGTCCTGCACAGGGTAGGGCATCGTGACGCGAAGCTGCCTTTGCTCCTCCATGGTACGCTGGATGGTCTCATAGGCGTTGGAGTTCCCCGACCAGCATCGACGAGCCACCTGCAGGGATAAGGTGCCAGGGAGTTTTATGTCACTCAAGTATAAAACATGAATACTTTATTAATAGGATCTGTGACACAATGGGATTTATATTACATGCACCCTTTCAACCTATTCAGTCATAATAATTCTATGAAGAGTATTTATGAATAGATATCCAAGACAGCTTCCCCTTTCAGTCCCCATCATCACCCCTCTCTCACCCCGTTAGAGACGTCCCAGTTGAGCATCAGACTGGCTCTCTTTGCTGCCTCCTCCGTCCCGTCCAGGAGCAGACCAAACCCTCCGTTCATCACCTCACCCCTGGAGAGAGACAAGAGACAGACAACGCAGTCTGACTGAGGGGAGGAGGGGACATGACTGGGACTCTAAACTGTGGTTCCATATTCAGTTTAGGTAACTGTATTTGACCTTTGGGGAGAAACAAAGACGTTGAAAGATTGTCCATCCATGAGAAAGTCCCCAACATTTTGGTTGTCAGGGGCACAATGTTTCCTAGTTAGTAATTGTCTTATAGGTTTTGGTCTCATAGATTTTTGTGTGCTATCCTATCCTTCTTTCTGTCTTCCAATCCCCAGTTTGAAAGGTGAAACTCAGATCTTACCAGCCGACCCCACCACCGTTGTGCAGGGACACCCAGGTGGCTCCTCTAAATGCATCGCCTACAAAGTTCTGGACCGCCATGTCTGTCAGGGGGCAAGACAGGCACACAGTGACAAAGTCACACTTTCACACTTACACATACCCGAGTTCAGTCAAAGTGGATGATTTCTAGCCACCTAGACGAACACAATGACTAATATAATGATGATCATGACAAAATAATGTCTGTCTAAATGATGAGTGTGCTCTAGTGTACCTGCACAGAAGGCAGAGCCGTCATACACATTGGAAGTCTCTCTGAAGGGACTGTCTGTTCCACTAACGTCATGGTGGTCTCTACTGATGACCACAGGAGCCTGGACAGAAAACACACACAGTGTCACTGTGTCTGTTTGCCTACTGCTAGCTTACTGCTGGTCTCCGGGACCTGGAGGAAAAGGTAGGCTAAGTGGTGAACACACACACTCTCCCACTGTCTCTCTCTCTCTCTCTCACACACACACACACACACACACACACACACACACACACACACACACACACACACACACACACACACACACACACACACACACACACACACACACACACACACACACACACACACACACACACACACACACACACACACACACACACACACCATAGATTTACCTACCCACTGACTGGACACCAACCAAAACATATAACTTTAAATGAACATATAAACAACCATAACATATAGATGGGTAAGTAAGACTTACCGAAACTCTCCTATCAGCAATAGCTTGATTGATGGCCAAGGCAATACACACACGGCCTTTCTGGTCTGAGTAGAGGATTCTGGCTTGGGAGCCCACCACCTACATACAGAGAACATTCAGAAATGGCATTGGCAGTTGTATAATACATTTCTTATTTATCTAGTATCAGGATGTTAATGATTAACATTGTGTCTTATATGTGTCCTATTAATTAATACCATCCTGTGTTTTCCGGCCTCACGGATCCAGCGGATGTTGTCGTTGTACTGCTGTCGCACACGCTCAGTCACATTGGCGCTGATCTCCTCCAGGACAGTGGCGGCGATGTCATCAGTCAGTGTCAGGTCACGGGGGTCACCGGAGGTGCAGACCCAGCGGAATGGTCCAAAGCCCAGGGAGAAGATGTCACTGCAGAGTGGTCAAGGGTTAGGGTCAAGACTTTGACCTGATCATGTGACCTGACCAGAAAACTCACCCTGTCACTCACCCCATGATGTGTTGGACGTAGGATGGGTAGCGGAACTCTGTCGCTCCGCCTCCCTCCTTCTCTACCTCCGCTCCTGAAGAAAGAGAGATGAACACAAACCTAGATGTTATCAAACTGGAGAGGACTGCGGACATCACTAGACATGCTGTGTTCAGTCTATTCTTCAGCATGTGTATCGGGACCTTAAAGTTAGCCCTTAGCATTAGCCACAGATCTTGGATCACATTACCTTACTCCCAATGCTAATATTAACCATGAAGGGGTGATATAATATCCGACCCTGTGTCAGTGAATCAGTATGGTGGTGGTGGTGGTTTAACTGTAGGACTCACCTGCTCTCTGGGCCTCCAGGAGGAAGGCATTTCCATAGTCCCAGAAGAACATCCCTGCCTCAGACAGCTTGTTGATGGCAGCTACCTGTCTACAAAGGCTGGGGTAGAGGACAGGAAGACCACCACAGGTTAGAGAACAACCCCTCAACCTTAACCACAAACAGATCAGGGGTATCCAACTCAATCATGGTAATTCTTGATGAATAGTTGATTTGCTGAATCAGTTGTTTGATGTGTGACTGGGATGGAACCATAGATGGCACACCCAGTAGCTCTGCAGGACCAGAGTTGGAGGAGACCCCCGAATTAGACCAACTGCCTTCAAAAAAGGTACAACATCAAGGTCTAACCTCTCATGGACTACGGTTTTGAAGCGTGCTGGGTCTGTGGCCATGAGCTGGTTGGCCTGGTGGAGGCTGAGCTGAGCTGGGTAGTACCCTCCACTGAAGGGGTTGTGGAGGGAGGTCTGGTCTGAGCCCAGGTCCACCAGCAGCTCTCCTGTTCTCTCATACTCCGTCAACAGACGCTCCCTGGCAGAGAAGGAAACAAGGGATCCCAAAGGTATTTACACTAATAGTGACTGAGGTGTAGATGCCCCATATAGACATGGTATTACTTAATTCCAGCCCTTGGTTGACATCCCATACCATAAGTCCACAACATTGCCATGGTAACCCAAGCTGAGGGGAGTCTTGGATCTCTTGGCTTCTCTGTAGAATACAAAATCAGAGGGACCATCTGATAAATCACATAACCTAAACACACAGGTGCTAAAGTCATGACGTGTGTGTGTGTGTGTGTGTGTGTGTGTGTGTGTGTGTGTGTGTGTGCGTGCGTGTGCGTGCGTGCGTGCGTGCGTGCGTGCGTGCGTGCGTGCGTGCGTGCGTGCGTGCGTGCGTGCGTGCGTGCGTGTGTGTGTGTGTGTGTGTGTGTGTGTGTGTGTGTGTGTGTGTGTGTGTGTGTGTGTGTGTGTGTGTGTGTGGCTTTATCTGCTATTACCTAATGCGTTGGATGCAGTGTTCTATGTCACTGGTGACCTCCATTAACCAGCCTTGCTCATGTCTCTTCCTCAGGGGCACCTCATCTACCTAAACAGGAACCATGCAAAACACAATCACATATCACATTAACACACATCCCAAAGCTCTCCATCATACAAAAACGGAACAGACATCGCTACCATCACATAAGTAGATTAACAGCAGGGCGGGTGTTATTGGCCAATAACAAAGTAAACACACTGGCCTCGGCAATGACCCCCACACAGCCAGCGATGACAGCAGCCTTGGCCTGTGCCCCGCTCATGCCCCCCAGCCCCGATGTCACCAACACCCGGCCCCTCAGGTCATCAGACCCCAGATACCTCCGCCCTGCATTCAACACTGTCAGCTAAAGAAGGAGGGAGAGAGAGAGATGGGAAGAAGAGGAAAGAGAGGCAGACACAATGTTAAGACAACGTCAATGTGAGTTTCAAAGGGGATAGTGCCCTCTACTGTTGACTGTGAGGAATTACCATGGTGCCATGGACAATCCCCTGAGGCCCAATGTAGCAGTAGCTACCAGCAGTCATCTGACCATACCTAGGAAAACAAACAAAAAACACATCTTTGGGGGGTTAACAAAAACTATGAATGGGTAAAAACAACTAACCGGGTTATATTTGTTACTTACATTGATACACCCAAAGCAAACATCTTCTCATACTGCTCTCTGGAGGAGTAGTTTGGAATGACCTGAGAGGGAGCGAGAGAGAGGATGGGAGGATGATGGCAGAGGGAAGGAGGGAGATCAAACTGGGAAAACCTAAATGGTAACGCCAAATCAGTATCTAACTGAAATGCGGTAGAGCACAGTCTTAGAAAAAAAGGTGCTATCTAGAATCTAAGAGGGTTCTTCGGCTGTCCCCATAGCAGAACCCTTTGAAGAACCCTTTTTGGTTCTATATATAACCATTTTGGTTCCAGGTAGAATCCTTTTTTGGTTCTATGTAGAATCCTTTCCACAGAGGCTTTTACCTGCAACCAAAAAGGGTTCTACTATGGGGACAGCTGAAGAACCCTTTTGGAACCCTTTTTCCCAAGAGTATAGTGAGGAGAGGCGGAGGGAGGGATGTGTGGTTACCATGCCGTTGGTAATGATAGCGCGGGGGGAGGAGGGCAGGCTGGGGAACAGCCCCGCTGGATGACCACTGTACATGACCAGAGTCTGCTCCTCTGTCATCTCACTCAGGTAGTAAATCACCAGGCGGAACTACACACAAACACACATACGCAAAGATATATAGTTACACACACATTACCATACACAGTGGGGCAAAAAAGTATTTAGTCAGCCACCAATTGTGCAATTTCTCCCACTTAAAAATATAAGAGAGGCCTGTAATTTTCATCATAGGTACACTTCAACTATGACAGACAACATGAGAAAATAAATCCAGAAAATACATAATGCCATCATAATTACATGTTCTGTGCTTACCTGGGCCCAGTTACTGAACACCTGTCCATTTCCCCCATAGGTAACCAACTCCTGGGGAAACTGGAGAGCAGAGCATGGGGAGATGATAAAGCAGCAATAGATAGTGTGACTTAGGTGGATTAATACATTGTTTTAGTTCAATTAAATAAAGTGAGCTGTTGTGTACAGTATGTGAAAGTGGTGGTTACCTGGGCAACTGCATGGTCCAGGTTGTTCATGATCATGAGCATGATGGAGGCAGCTTGGCGTGTACGACAGGGGTACTGATCTATAGGGTAGGCCCTGAGGACACACGCACGCCCATGCAGTACACACACACACACACACACACACACACACACACACACACACACACACACACACACACACACACACACACACACACACACACACACACACACACACACACACACACACACACACACACACACACACACACACACACACACACACACACACACACAAGGACTGATCAGGGTGTGGTAGACCATATCATAGCATCAACAGATAAAGAGGAATACTACAGATGGGGAGATGAGAGGTGGTGTTAGGTGGTTATACTGTACATACCTCATATGTATGAGGGGACAGAAGCGGTACATGTAGATGTGTCCATACTGCCTGAGCTCCTGGGCAAATTCAGCAGCCAGGATGTTGTGGTGGGAGGGGGGAAAGTAGCGCAGGGCATTCCTCAGTGCTAGCTAGAGAGGGGGAGTAGATTATGGGGTGAGATAGGAGTTCAGAATGGTGTGGCCCTCTTCTTCTTTTGCATCCTTTTTTCCACTAACTTTCTGGTCATTTGTGTTTCACTCCCCCTCTCTATCCATGAAAGCACTCACTCTTATCTCTCTTAATCATTGACAGTGCCCTTTGCTCCCAGTCCTGGCAAACATTAGCGAATATGATAGAAGGTTCTGAGGAGATGAACCAACACTGTCTCCTACCCTTAAGCCAAAACATTCCACTGTGCTGAGTATGTGAACCGTGCTTTATTGATCCCAATAGATTTAATAAAATAATTCACATGTGCGTTGTTGTGTTCCGTGTCCTCAAGTTTCTCCAACAGTATGTGGATACAACATTCCACAAGCTTGAATCTCAACCCCATCAGCTATAAAGATTCACTCTCAACGAGTAATAAAACAGTAGGTATGATTTGACACATTAACTGACAATTCCTATATTTATTACATTCACAATCACTCTACCTCTGTCTGGATCAGATAAGACAAGCAAATGCCTTTTATAGTGGCAAAAAGCAAACTACAACAAAGATGTGGGTGATATACACTGAGTATACAAAACATTAAGAACACCTGCTCTTTCCATGACTGACCAGGTGAATCCAGGTGAAAGCTATGATCCCTTATTGATGTCACTTGTTAATAAATCAACTTCAATCAGTGTAGATGAAGGGAGAGTAGAAAGGTTAAAGAAGATATAGATTTTTAAGCCTTGAGACAATTGAGACATGGATTGTAAGATGGCGCAGATAGAGATGGCAGTTTCGCTTCAAGTCCTTAGGAAATTGTGCAGTATTTTGTTTTTTATGTATTTTATGTATTATTTTGTTACATTGTTAGCCTGAAAACATGAACTGTTATTACACACAGCTGGGAAGAACTATTGTATATCAGAGAGACGTCAACTTACCAGCACAAACAGCATTACGACCAGGAATACGACTTTCCCAAAGCAGAACCTTTGTCTGCACCTCCCGGGAGCATTTGAACTGATTCCAGAGGCCGACCCAAAACAATGCCATCGGAGGAGAGGGTGCTGGAGCGGTCTTCTAGTGAATCTTTGGATGCGCGCACACCACCCACCGCTTCCAAGTCCCTATTTAATAAAGTCGACGAAATTAGGGCAAGAGATGCTTTCCAAAGAGATATCCGGGATTGTAACATACTCTGTTTCACGGAGACATGGCTAGCTTGGGACATGCTGTCGGAGTCCGTACAGCCAACAGGAAGAAAGGCGGGAATGTTTCGTGATATAATCGTAACAACATCCAAAAACTCAAGTCATTTTGTTCACCTGACCTAGAATTCCTCACAATCAAATGCCAACCATATTATCTCTCAAGAGAACTCTCCTCAGTTATCGTCACGGCCGTGTATATCCCCCCGCAAGTGGATACCAAGACGGCCATCAAGGAACTTCACTGGACTTTAGGCAAACTGGAAAACATATATCCTGAGGCTGCATTTATTGTCGCTGGGGATTTTAACAAAGCTAATCTGAGACTAAGCCTACCTAAATTATATCAGCATATCAATTGCAGTACACGAGCGAGTAACACACTTGACCACTGCTACTCTAACTTCCGCGATGCATACAAGGCCCTCCCCCGCCACCCTTTTGGCAAATCTGACCATGACTCCATCTTGTTGCTCCCCTCCTATAGGCATAAACTAAAACAGGAAGCGCCCATGCTTAGGTCTATCCAACACTGGTCTGACCAATCAGAATCCACGCTTCAAGATTGCTTCGATCATGTGGACTGGGATATGTTCCGGGTAGCCAATAACATTGACGTATATGCTGACTCGGTGAGTGAGTTTACAAGGAAATGTATAGGAGATGTTATATCCATTGTGACTATTAAACCCTTCCCTAACCAGAAACCGTGGATTGTTGGCAGCATTCGCGCAAAACTGAAAGCACGTACCACCACATTTAATCATGCCAAAGCAACTGGAAACATGGCAGAATATAAAAACAGTGTAGTTATTCCCTCCGTAAGGCAATCAAACAAGCAAAGCGTCAGTATAGAGACAAAGTGGAGTCACAATTCAACAGCTCAAACACGAGAAGTATGTGGCAGGGTCTACAGACAATCACGGATTACAAAAAGACCAGCCTCGTCACGGACATCAACGTCTTATTTGCACCAACATGGCCCGCTAACTAAGACTGTGGGTTCTCCTTCTCCATGGCCGACAGAATAAAATATTTAAACGTGTTCACCCTCGCAAGGCTGCCGGCCCAGACGGCATCCCTAGCCATGTCCTAAGAGCATGCGCAGACCAGCTGGCTGGTGTGTTTAGCGACATATTCAATTAATCCCTATCCCAGTCTGCTGTCCCCACATGCTTCAAGATGGCCACCATTGTTCCTGTTCCCAAGAAAGCTACGGTAACTGAAATAAGTTATGAGGCACTCACTCATCCTATAACCTCCACCCTACCTGTCACCCTAGAACCACTCTAATTTGTTTACTGCCCCAATAGGTCCACATATGATGCAATCGCCATCACACTGCACACTGCCCTATATGGACAAGATGAATACCTATGTAAGAATGCTGTTCATTGACTACAGCTCAGAATTCAACACCATAGTACCCATCAAACTCGTCAGTAAGCTTGAGACCCTGGGTCTCAACCCCTTCCTGTGCAACTGGGTCCTGGACTTCCTGACGCGCCGCCACCAGGTGGTGAGGTTAGGAAACAAAATCTTCACCCCGCTGATCCTCAACACTGGGGCCCCACAAGGGTGCATTCTCAGCCCTCTCCTGTACTCCCTGTTCACCCACAACTGTGTGGTCATGCACGCTTCCAACTCAATCATCAAGTTTGCAGATAACACTACAGTGGTAGGCTTGATTACCAACAACGACGAGGTGAGGGCCCTCGAAGTGTGGTGTCAGGAAAATAACCTCTCACTCAATGTCAGCTAAACAAAATAGATGATTGTGGACTTCAGGAAACAGCAAAGGGAGCATCCCCCCTATCCACATCGAAAGACAGCAGTGGAGAAGGTGGAAAGTTACACTGTGTACATATCACCGACAAACTGAAATGGTCCAAGTACACAAACAATGTGGTGAATAAGGCGCAACAGCGCTTCTTCAACCTCAAGAGACTGAAAAAATGTGGCTTGTCACTAAAAACCCTCACTAACCTTTACAGGTGCCCAATTGAGAGCATCCTGTCAGGCTGTACGGAAACTGCACCGTCCACAACCGTAGGGCTCTCCAGAGAGTGGTGCGGTCTGCACAACAGATCACCGGGGGCAAACTACCTGCCCTCCAGGACACCTACAACACTTGATGTCACAGGAAGGCAAAAAATATCATCAAGGAGAATAACCACCCAAGCCACTGCCTGTTCACCCCGCTTCCATCCAGAAGGCGAGGTCAGTACAGGTGATCAGCAGGAGCGGAAGAGATACTCTTAATGATCAGCTATAAAAAGCCAACTGACATTTACTCCTGAGGTGCTGACTTGCTGCACCCTCCACAACTACTGTGATTATTATTATTTGACCATGCTGGTCATTTATGAACATTTGAACATCTTGTCCATGTTCTGTTATAATCTTGACCCGGCACAGCCAGAAGAGGACTGGCCACCCATCATAGCCTGGTTCCTCTCTAGGTTTCTTCCTAGGTTTTGGCCTTTCTATGGAGTTTTTCCTAGCCACCGTGCTTCTGCACCTGCATTGCTTGCTGTTTGGGGTTTTAGGCTGAGTTTCTGTACAGCACTTTGAGATATCAGCTGATGTAAGAAGGGCTATATAAATACATTTGATTTTATTTGAATTTTATTTGATCAAAGTTGGGACAGAGAGATTGAATAACAGCTTCTATCTCAAGGCTATCAGATTGTTAAACAGCCACCACTAGCACAGAGACGCGGCTGCCTACCTACAGACTTGATATCATTGGCCACTTTAATAAATGGAACACTCATCACTTTAATAATGCCACTTTAAGGATATTTACATATCTTGCATTACTCATCTCATATGTACAGTATATACTGTATACTGTATCCTTCACTATCTATTCTTTACTATCTATTGCATCTTAGCCGCTCTGTCACTGCTCATCCATATTTTTGTATATATATCCTCATTCCATTCCTTTATTAGATTGTGTGTATTATGTTTTGTTGTGTAAGTTGTTAGATGTTAGGTTTGGTTGTGGAATTGATAGATATTATCAGTTAGATACTGCTTCACTGTCGGATCTAAAAGCATAAGCATTTTGTTACACATGGTTAGCAGATTTTATTGTGAGTGTATGTGACCAATTTGATTTGATTGTGATTATGTGCCATTCAGAGGATCAATGGGCAAGACAAAATATTTAAGTGCCTTTGAACTGGGTATGGTAGTAGGTGCCAGGCACACTGGTTTGTGTCAAGAACTGCAATGCTGCTAGGTTTTTCACTCTCAACAGTTTCCTGTGTGTATCAAGAATAGTCCACCACCCAAAGGACCTACCCAACTTGACACACTGTGCAAAGTATTGGAGTCAAAATGGGCCATCATCCCTGTGGAATGCTTTCGACACCTTATAGAGTTCATGTCCCGACAAATTGAGGCTGTTCTGAGTGCAAAAGGGGAGCGGGTTTGGTATACTCAGTGTAGATGTATAATCATCTTGTGAAGATATGCATCTTTGGTCTCGTTTACTACTAACATACCACATTAAAGCATTATGGTTTCACTCATAGATAAACAGAGAGGCCTTAAAAGCAAAAGTACTTCAGTATTGCAATACTCAATCTGCAGATAAATCCCTGAGTATGACGTCAATGCTCGTTGACACGTTCTGCATTCAGAGATGTGACAGTATGTCTGTGGACTCACCCTCTCCTCCTCTGGAGTGAGGTTGGGCGTCCTGACGGGTGCATGTGGCACACTGGGGTCCCGGCCCCGATTGGATGGCATGGGGTCCAGAGGCAGGCCGCTACACAACTCCTTCAGGTTTGACATCCTGTCCACTGTGTTCTGTCACACTGTGGAGGATTTAAGCAGGATCAGAGGAGAGACAAACCCAGAGAGACACACAATGTCTGGGAACACAGGAAAAATGGGCACGCAGCTCTGTAGCTCACTGCTGACCACTGTTTATCAGAGTAAAGGGTCTGTAGTCTGTGGGACAGCTACCTGTATAAGGTTGAGATAAGGGTCACCCTCCTCTCGCCATTCCCATTGGCTATCTGGCCTCTTTCCCCTTATCACCCCACCAATAGCAGGGCAGAGCCAGAGAAGGGTGTGTGGTAATAATTTATTTTCTAGTGAACATGATGTGGCACACGCTTCAGTCGACAAACACTGGGGATGTATCCCAAAAGGCACCCTATTCCCTAAGTAGTGCATGACATTTGACTGGAGCCAGCATTATGGGCTTTATTCAAAAGTAGGACACTACTTAAGGAATAGGATTCCATTTAGGACGCAAACGGGCACTGACCTCTGACCTCTCAGCTAAAACTTGTAACTCAGTTACACAAAATAAAAACAGAACCTTTGGCCAGGCCCATGTTACCCCCACACAAACACATCTTAATAAGGAAAATACCACCTATAATAATAACTAAGTATTAAAAAATAGGTTAATTAATAAGGGTAGGAAACAATTATGTCTGGGATGCAATCAACTTAAAAACATTTTCTCCTTCATTTCACCCCCCAAGAAATGTCATGGTCACCTGTCTTCATCATTTAGCCTGCACATGCTCAGAACTGACAGGGTTCCTTTCAGTAGAAGTAGTCATTTCACAGCCACACATTGCTGATCCAGAACTCAAGGCCAGTTGTATGGAGTTCAAATATAGATTGTGTTGTAATACTTAAAAGTCCACCCGTTAGTCAATCTAAGTAACGTAATAAAGAAATCCCCATCAAATTCTGTCTGTTTAAGCTAGAGATATCATGTTTTTTATAATAATAATATAATTACATGGTCTGTGTCTCATTCCATCGCATCAGCATATGTCAGCCTTCCGCATCTGCAGTGGATGGTGGCCAAGCTACAGCAGTGTTTGTCAGACCATGAGACATCCCGAAAATCTGTCTTCTCACGAAAACATTCAAATCAACTTGCAAGATTGCCAGCCAACTAGCCTCCTAACGTTAGCCCTACTAGCTTGCTAATGTTAGCCCTACCAGACTGTTAACGTTACATTATTACTGAATGAGTCAGCCAGTTGCTATCAACACTTAGTTTGCAGCTACATTAAAATAAACCAACGTTTTGGAAAAACATAATGCCATCTAACCAGTTATCGAAGAATGTTAGCTTTATGCAGTTATCTTAGCCAGCAAGCTAGCCAGCAAGCTAACGTTGGCTATTTAGCCACCTAGCTATTAGCTTAACCAGCCTAGTCAACCACCATGGTTATGGTTGTCAAGCTAGAGCCCAACTACTGGAGACCAGCTAGAACTCAATTAATGATACACAACTAAAACATAAACAAAGAGAGAGCAGATACTTACAGATTGATGGCTGGGGCCCATCTGATGTTAAAACTTTTAAAAGAGTGCAGGCTGAGTTAGCAACCAAAGCGAGGGGGAGATGGTGCTTCAACGGCGCGGTAGAGAGTCAGGAAAATCCTGAAAACTGGAAAATATATATATATATATAGATTCCAGATGTCAGTCAGCTAGTGCTCTAGCATTAAGCCAAGGTGGAAAAAGTTACAAAACTCCCGAAGCCTACTTCACAGAAAACATGCTGAACAATTTACAAAACTAAAAGGAGAACAGACGAGGTACTACACAATTAGAGAAGGTATGAATTTCTCTTCATTTTGAGCCCATGTCAAGAAGGCACCAGAGCCTACCGTGCTAACGGGTTCCCACTAGATAACACAGCACAATGTCTGTGAAGTGCATGAGGTGTGGCTAACATTAGTCAGCTTGAGCTAGCTACTGAGATAGCACTGAGTAGATCCTACATATGATGTTGAGAAATGGTACATTGTGGATAGTTTAGAAGATATCTGGAAATAAGTTAATAAATATGTAATAACCCCAAAACCTAACTATTTTTGTTCTTATAGGTAACCAGATCATGACCTCAACTAAGTTAATAAGTCTTTGACCACACTGTGATGCTACATTTGGTATTTGGTGTTTTATTAGGATCCTCATTAGCTATTTTGATCGCAGCAGCTACTCTTCCTGGGATCCACACAAAACATTAAATAATACAGAACATTAAGAGACAAGAATAGCTCAAGGACCGAACTACATACATTTAAAACATAGCATTATATAGATATTATATTCTCCCCTACATAGCCTACATATCAGTACATACACACAAAATACCTAAGTCAAATAGGGGACAGGCATTGTGCGGTGAGGTGTTGCTTTATATGTTTTGTTTTTTAAAAACCAGGTTTGCTGTTCCATGCAATCATGGCTCTATATAATACTCTAAGTTTTCTTGAATTTTTTTCTGTATTTGGGGACTGTGAAAAGACACCTGGTGGCATGTCTGGTGGGGTAAGTGTGGGTGTCAGTGCTGTGTGTAAATTGACCATGCAATCAATTTGGAATTTTCAACACATAAATGTTTCTTAGAAAAACAAGAAGTGATGCAGTCAGTTGCTCCTCTACTTTTAGCCAAGAGAGACTGGCATGCATAGTATTGATATTAGCCCTCTGATAACAGTGAAGAGAAAGATGTACCACTCTGTTCTGGGCCAGCTGTAATTTTTCTAGGTCTTTCTTTGCAGCACCTGACCATATGACTGAGCAATAATCAAGATAAGATAAAACTAGACCCTGCATGACTTGATTTGTGGAGTGTGGAGTGTCAAAAAAGCAGAGCATATTTTTATGACAGACAGACCTCTGCCCATTTTCACAACCATTGAATCAATATGCACAAATTGGGGTATTGTTGTATGGTGGTATTGAACCTTTTGTGTTGTGGATATGTGGTGGTGTAGGGATGTTATGTGATGTACTGTTTTATCTTTAGCTCATTCAGTACAAACATAGTTCAACTGATTTATCTTTTGTTTTATATGTAAAGTGGGTGCTTTGGTGTGTTTGGACCCCAGGAAGAGTAGCTGCTGCCCTGTTTTGACCATGACAGTTTACAATCCAAGGCGACACCAAGTAATTTAGTCTCGCTCAACAGCCACATTATTCATTACCAGATTCAGCTGAGGTCTAGAACTTAGGGAATGGTTTGTACCAAATGCAATGTTCTTAGTTTTAGATGTTTAGGACTAGTTTTATTACTAGCCACCCATTCTAAAACTGATTACAACTCTGTTTAGGGTTGCAGTGATTTCACTAGCTGTGGTTGCTGACACGTATAGGGATGAATCATTAGCATACATAGATACACAGGCTTTGTTTAATGCCAGTGGCAGGTCATTGGTAAAAATACAATTGAGTAGAGGGCCAAGAGAGCTGCCATGCGGCATGTTTATCATTAGAGAAGATTCCATTAAAGAAAACCTGTGTTCTATTAGACACAGTAGATAGCTTTAAATCCACAATTTGACAGAGCTGAAAAGCCATAACCTGTTTTTGAAAAAACTTATGACCAATAATAAAGGCTGTACTGAAAGCTAACAGTACAGCGCCCATAACCTTCATTATTTGAACCAATAATCATGTGTCGATGCAGTACATGTTGAGTTCCCCTCTCTATAAGCATGCTGAAAGTCTGTTATTAATTTATTTAGAGAAATAGCATTTATCTGGTCAAACACTTTTTTTTTTTACAATGTTTGCCAGGAGTTGGTAGCAAGCTGATTGGTTGGTTGTTAAAACCAGCAGAGTGTTTAACCATTCTTGGATAGTGGAATGACTTTGGCTTCCTTCCAGGTCTGAGGACAAACATTTTTCTCCAGACTCAAATAAAATTGATGAGAAATAGGAGTGGCAATATAGTCCACCACCATCCTCAGTAGCGTTCCCAATCTAAGTTGTCAATACCAGGTGATTTGTCATTATTGATGGACAATAACACTTTTTCTACATTACACACACTAACTATATATACCATTTCATGTAAGTACACAATATAGGGTGTTTTTACAGTGATTGTATATTTATAGATCGGCTAAGTGATTTTATTGGAGGTGTGTCATATGTCAGTTGTGCAGAGGTGAGGACAGAGTCAAGCACAGGACACAGAACTGAGTAAAATAACATACTTTACTCTGAAAAATAAATCAGACAAAATAATTCACGCAGGGACAACAAACCCTAACCCTAACACAAACGACTAACACAAACCTAACTAACAAATAATAATAACGTAATGGGAACCAGGTGTGTACACAAGACAAAACAAATGGAAAAAAGAAGCGTGGATCGGTGGCAGCTAGAAAGCCGGTGACGACAACCGCCGAACGCCGCCCGAACAAGGAGAGGTACCAACTTCGGCGGAAGTCGTGACAGAACCCCCCGCGCAGCCGCGCGAAAACCCGGGGGACGAGGCGCAGGGCGATCTGGGTGGAGACGATGAAATTCCTGCAGTAAGGAAGGGTCCAGGATGTCCTCCGCCAGCACCCAGCATCTCTCCTCCGGACCATACCCCATACCCCTACTCCACGAGGTACTGAAGGCCCCTCGACCGACGCCTTGAGTCCATGATGGCTCGCACAGTATACACCGGGGCCCCCTCAATGTCCAGAGGGGGCGGAGGAACCTCCCGCACCGCAGACTGCTGGAGCGGACCAGCCACCACCGGCCTGAGGAGACACACATGGAACGAGGGGTTAATACAATAATTAGGGGGAAGCTGTAACCTATAACATACCTTGTTCAGTCTACTCAGGACTTTAAATTGCCCCAAAAACCGCAGACTCAGCATCCGGCAGGGCAGGCAAAGGGGCAGGTTTCGGGTCGAGAGCCAGACCCGGTCTCCCGGTGCATACACCGGGACCTCACTGCAGTGGCGGTCGGCGCTCGCCTTCTGTCGCCTGATGGCCCGTTGCAGATGTACATGGGCAGCGTCCCAGTTTTCCTCCGAGCGCCGAAACCATTCATCCACCGCAGGTGCCTCGATCTGACTGATGCCACGGTGCCAGAACCGGCTGATAACCTAGTACACACTGAAATTGAGACAGGTTAGTGTAGGAGTGGCGGAGAGAGTTTTGGGCCATCTCTCCCCAGGGGATGAAAGCCGACCACTCCCCCGGCCCGTCCTGGCAATAAGACCGCAGAAACCTACCCACATCCTGGTTAACTCTCTCCACTTGCCCATTACTTTCGGGGTGAAACCCTGAGGTCAGGCTGACCGAGACCCCCAGACGTTACATGAACGCCCTCCAGACCCTTGATGTGAACTGGAAACCCCGATCAGACACTATATCCTCAGGCACCCCGTAGTGTCGGAAGACGTGTGTAAACAGGGCCTACCCAGTCTGTAGGGAGACCGGGCAAAGGAATGAGACAGCAGGACTTAGAAAAACGATCCACAACAACCAGAATCGTGGTGTTTCCACCGATAGGTGTGACCACGGCCGTTGTGGAACGAGTAGGGGTTGTAATTTCCCTCTGGGTAGGTGTCTAGGTGCCTTGCACTGCGCGTACACCGAGCAGGAGGAAACATACACCCTCACGTCCTTAGCTAAAGTTGGCCACCAGTACTCCCCACTAAGACAGCGCACTGTCCGATCGATGCCAGGATGAGCAGAGGAAGGTGACGTATGAGCCCAACAGATCAATCGATCACGAACATCAGATGGAACGTACTTACGTCCAACTGGACACTGGACGGGAGTGGGCTCCGCACGTAATGCCCGCGTCAACCTCCCATAGCACAGGTGCCACCAGGCAAGATGCCGGAAGTATGGGAGTGGGTTCCATGGACCACTCCGCTGTGTCATACATCCGAGACAGTGTGTCTGGTAACCTGGCCTTAGCGTTCTGGAAACCTGGTCTGTAGGACAGAGTGAACACAAAACGGGTGTAGTTGCAAACCGCACCTCCTTTACCGTGGTTGGAGTCGGCCAATTACGCACTGCTGAAATGCGGTCATTCTCCATCTCCACCCCTGACTCGGACAGGCAGTACCCTAGGAAGGAGATGGACTGTTGGAGGAACAGACATTTCTCAGCCTTAACTTACAGGTCATGCTCCAACAGTCGACCGAGAACCTTGCGCATCAGAGACACATGCTCAGCGCGTGTAGCGGAATATATTAGAATGTCCTCTATATACCCCACTACACCCTGCAGGTCCCTGAAAATCTCATCTACAAATTATTAGAAGACGGATGGAGCATTCATCAACCCGTACGGCATGACGAGGTACTCATAGTGCCCAGAGGTGGTACTAAATGCCATCTTCCACTCATCCCACTCCCGGATACGCACCAGGTTGTAAGCACTCCCGAGATCCAATTTGGTGAAGAAGTGCGCCCCATGCAATGACTCAGTCACACTGGCTATGAGAGGCAGAGGATAACTATACTTCACCGTAGTCTGATTTAAACCTCTATAGTCAATGCACGGGCGTAAACCTCCGTCCTTCTTCACAAAAAAGAAACTAGAGGAAGTAGGTGAAGTGAAAGGCCGAATGTATCCCTGTCCCAGAGATTTGGTGTTTCCATAGCCGCCGTCTCCTCCTGTGACAGAGGATACTCCTGGGAAGTGCTGCGTCTACCAGGATATTTATCGCACAATCCCCTCGTCGATGGGGTGGTAGTTGAGTCGCCTTCTTTTTACTGAAGGCGAGAGACAAATTGGCATATTCAGGGAGATGGAGGAGCCCTGGTTTGGACTCTCCACCATAGTTGCACCTATGGAAACGCCTATACACCTCCCTGAACACTGACGTGACCATCCCTTGAGAGCCTTCTGTTGCCACAAAATAGTGGGGTCATGATGGGCCAACCAGGGAAACCCCAACAGCACAGGAAACACAGGAGAATCGATCAGGAAGAGACTAATTCTCTCCTCATGACCCTCCTGCGTTATCATACATAGTGGAGCTGTGAACTCCCTAATCAGAACCGACCCTAAAGGACGACTATCTAAGGAATGTACAGGGAAGGGCACATCAACAGGAACAATAGGGATCCCTAATCTAAGAGCAAACGAACAGTCAAAGTTCCCAGCTGCGCCTGAATCTACTAGCGCCTTATGCTGGGAAAACTCAGGAAAAAAAATATATACACACACACACACACACACACACAAGGGAGCTCTGGGTGAGGCCAGCAACATGAGCTGAAAGGTACAGAATGGCAAGAAACACTGAAACGTTCATCAGAGAAGAAAATCTCTACAGTCTTCACTCAAAGAAAAAACAAAAACTTTCCCCAAAATGAGTTTATTGAGAATTGTTTTTTTTTCTTCCCAGAATACATTTGTTCAGAACAGCATTTTTACATATAAAAAAAACCCTGTTATTTTACACTGTAGATGAATTCAATGCTTGGTATATATACAGAACCAAAATTCAAGGTGTGAAAGTGTTTAATACAGTCATGCTCAAAGCAGACAAAACACAACAAAAACAATCTTTCCTCACCCAACAAAATGAGCAAAAAGGTATGAATGTGGCATATAAGTACGATTACATCTCCCTAAACGTACACCACCCCCCTTCAGCCCAGTTTCAACAGAGGACCTATGAGTGGTTCACTTGATAACTCTTCCAATGCACACTTTCATAAAAAGTAAACACTTGACAAAGCTGCACCACATTCTAAGAGCCCTACGCTCAACTTTCTGATCCTACAGTATTATTGGAGCGTGGCTTTAAACAGTCACATGTCTGGCGGACAAACATGGTTATATTCAGAGAGTCTTTACCAAACCTTCCCTTGCTACTCAGTGAAATGAGTGGCCATCAGGTCAAAATCTGATTGCCACTCAAAAATAAAACATACTAAAGAGCCCAGTGAAGGTACACTCTACATTCATGCCTATATCCTCCAGGTAATTGAGGTGATGTAATTTAAGCAGAAAACCAAAGCGTTCCTATGTATACTGTGTTGGTTGTATGACGTCAGCCCAGTAAGAGGGACTTCCCTCATCCCAGTGCAGTATACATGCATGTATACTACAGAGCCATTGTCGCAGTCTGAAAAGGGACAACACCCCGGCCCCCCTCATAAACGCTTGTGGATCAGACCATTTTAATAGATATGAAACACTTCAGATGACCCTGAGGAGGCTAACCAGTCTCAGGCAAACTGTTACAGAGCAGTTGATCAGAGTGTTGTGAATGTCAGGATGTAGTCAGTCCCACCACTTCACTACACACACAATTCTGTTTGGGCTGAACCTCCTGTAGGCCATGTCAGGGGAGATGCCAGAAAGCATCCGGAAAATGACAAGAGAGAACAGATTCATTGTGCAGATTTTAAAAAATGTAAATGGACATAAAATAATGTGAATAATAAGAGTTTTGTAGGACTTGGTCTTATCTGGGGCATGTCCATGTCCATTAAGACGGTTTCTTCGTCACAGGTGTTGCAGCCAGGTGTCAGACTAGAAGAGCAGGGCTCCCATGCTGCCCACTTCACTCTGCTCCTTGACGAATATCTCAAAGTACTGGTAAATGATGGTGACGGCCAGCAGGATACCCGTGCCAGAGCCAATAGCACCCAGGAAGTCCGCCATGACAGATAGACCGCCAATACAGAGACCACCAAAGGCCGCCGCTGTGGGGATGTACCTGGAAAGCACAGAGGCAAGATTTCAGCTTGATACAGAAGTAAAACTCAAGTAGTAGTGCACCAATCATTACCTGAACTAAGCATGTTTGGAAAAGTGTAATATTAAACCCTGTTAAATTAAGACATGGATTGTTATGGCTAAAAGGTTAGAGTTTTGACTAAGATAGTTTACCTGTTGAGTTCATGAACCATAGAGGTCTCTCTGTGTCCCCTCATCACCATCTGCTGCTCCTTTAGCTGCTTAGCCACCTGGGAGAGCAAACACACACTCATGGATTACATTACATGTACAGGTCCTCTGAAACATGCCATCCTGAAATGCCGTAGACATTTTAGGAGATTGCTACATCAAAATTATGAATTTATGATTACATAGTCCAACAAATGTACAGGACATATGGTAGAAGGACTTACATCTTTGGCAGAAGAGCCAGACACCTCGATCCAGGTCTTGGAGAAAAAGGCACAGGATCCCAGCATGAAGCAGATGTAGATGGCAGCGTGGATGGGGTCGTCCAGGACCGAGCCAAACGACTCCGGGGGAGAGAAGTAGTAACAGAGCCCACCCACTGGGTAGGCACGAGCTGGACCGCCTGACGATGTGTCCTACAAACACACAAGTCTGGTCAACTTATACATTCTGTGTTGCGTGATATGTTCAAATCAGATTTGATTGGTCGTGTACACATCACAGGTGTATGTTCCTAGCTCCAACAGTGCAGTAATACCTAACAATACACGCAAATCCCCAAAATAAAAAGGAATACAGGAATATTAGAATGAGCAATGTCAGAGTCCGGAATATAAATATATACTGTATGTATAGACATTATGGACAGTATAGAGAAAGGTGTGTACAACAGTTATATACGATGAGTCTTGACTACAAAATACAGTATATACACACATGAAGTGTGTAAAACAGTATTTAAACATTATTAAAGTGACAAGTGTTCAATGACTATGTACATAGGGCAGCAGTCTCTAAGGTGCAGGGATGAATGCCGGATGGTAGCCAGCTAGTAACAGTGACTTAAGTTCAGGGTACTGTGGGGCTGTTAATGTGACAAACCTTGAGTTTAGAGTTCGGACATGGTAGTTCAGAGAAATGGTTTAAAATGGTGTGTACTTACAGACCAGGTGCCCAGCAGGTTAACCAGGAAGTTGCCACTGAAGCGAGTGGAGAGCATCTGAGAGATGACGTACAGGTTGGACACGAGGGCAGACTGGAGGATGATGGGAATGTTGGAGGTGTAGAAGAGCTTGATGGGATAAGTGTTGTACTGGCCACGGTAACGGGCAGACTTGATGGGCAGGTCCACCCTGAAGCCCTGTAGAGAGACGGGTGGAAGAGAGATATTGTAAGAGAGGGTAGAACATACCCACATCATAAATATACAGTGTCTAAATAGTCATTAATAAAAAGTTTATTTTTTTTTAAATGTATGCATTGTGTTGTTTTCTGACAATAACAAATGTGTTCTTTAACAGGTTTAAAGGAAGAAAGACAGTTACTGACCTGGAAGTATATGACTACACCAAAGACGAAAACGGTGGCGAGGAGGTTCAAAAGATTTGGCAGGTTCTGGCGGTAGAAGGCCTCTCTCAGGGCGCGTACTTTGTCTGTTCGCGTGGCCAGCAGGTGGAAGAGGGCAATGATGGCTCCCTCAAACTCTGTACCTAAACACAAGAGACTAAAACATCAGCCTCACATCTAGAGACCACCTAAACTAACCTTGACCCCTGGGGTTCTTCTCAAGGCCAAGTCAATCTATAGGAGCCATAGTTGGTCTTGTGAAATTACCACTTGCATATAACCAGGTATTATCTCTGATAGTGGAAATTAGTAAGTCTGTCCTAAATGTACACCAAAACAGAACATCAGTTTCAATGTCTCAGTTTAGCCCGTGAGACCTGCTGTCCTTCTCCCACAGCCGTCTACTCTGGTGTCTTACCTCTGCCAGTGTTGACAGTGGTGGGGCTGAAGGCCTTCCAGACAATTGTCTCACAGATGTTGGTGGCAATGAACAGGGAGATACCAGAGCCCAGACCATAGCCCTTCTGCAGCAGCTCATCCAGCAGCAGCACGATTAGACCTGCCACAAACAGCTAGAGGGGGAGACAGGTGGGTTAGAGACTGAGACAAACCACTCACACTGGAGCCCTGTTTGACTTCCTTTAAATAGACAGTGGGGCAAAAAAGTATTTAGTCAGCCACCAATTGTGCAAGTTCTCCCACTTAAAAAGACGAGGCCTGTAATTTTCATCATAGGTACACTTCAACTATGACAGACAAAATGAGGGGAAAAAATCCTGAAAATCACATTGTAGGATTTTTAATGAATTTATTTGCAAATTATGGTGGAAAATAAGTATTTGGTCAATAACAAAAGTTCCTCAATACTTTGTTATATACCCTTTGTTGGCAATGACAGAGGTCAAACGTTTTCTCTAAGTCTTCACAAGGTTCACACACACTGTTGCTGGTATTTTGGCCCATTCCTCCATGCAGATCTCCTCTAGAGCAGTGATGTTTTGGGGCTGTTGCTGGGCAACACGGACTTTCAACTCCCTTCCAAACAAATTCTATGGGGTTGAGATCTGGAGACTGGCTAGGCCACTCCAGGACCTTGAAATGCTTCTTACAAAGCCACTCCTTCATTGCCCGGGCGGTGTGTTTGGGATCATTGTCATGCTGAAAGACTCAGCCACGTTTCATCTTCAATGCCCTTGCTGATGGAAGGAGGTTTTCACTCACCTGGTCCCTTTGCAGAAAAACAGCCCCAAAGCATGATGTTTCCACCCCCATGCTTCACAGTAGGTATGGTGTTCTTTGGATGCAACTCAGCATTATTTGTCCTCCAAACACAACGAGTTGAGTTTTTATCAAAAAGTTATATTTTGGTTTCATCTGATATTCTCCCAAACTTCTTCTGGATCATCCAAATGCTCTCTAGCAAACTTCAGACGGGCCTGGACATGTACTGGCTTAAGCAGGGGGACACGTCTGGCACTGCAGGATTTGAGTCCCTGGCGGCGTAGTGTGTTACTGATGGTAGGCTTTGTTACTTTGGTCCCAGCTCTCTGCAGGTCATTCACTAGGTTCCCCCGTGTGGTTCTGGGATTTTTGCTCACCGTTCTTGTGATCATTTTGACCCCACGGGGTGAGATCTTGCGTGGAGCCCCAGAAGATCGAGGGAGATTATCAGTGGTCTTGTATGTCTTCCATTTCATAATAATTGCTCCCACAGTTGATTTCTTCAAAACAAGCTGCTTACCTATTGCAGATTCAGTCTTCCCAGCCTGGTGCAGGTCTAAAATTTTGCTTCTGGTGTCCTTTGACAGATCTTTGGTCTTGGCCATAGTGGAGTTTGAGTGTGACTGTTTAAGGTTGTGGGCAGGTGTCTTTTATACTGATAACAAGTTCAAACAGGTGCCATTAACACAGGTAACGGTGGAGGACAGACTAGCCTCTTAAAGAAGAAGTTATAGGTCTGTGAGAGCCAGACATCTTGCTTGTTTGTAGGTGACCAAATACTTATTTTCCACCATAATTTGCAAATAAATTCATTTAAAAATCCTACAATGTGATTTTCTGGATTTTTTTTCTCATTTTGTCTCTTATAGTTGAAGTGTACCTATGATAAAAATTACAGACCTCTCATCTTTAAGTGGGAGAACTTGCACAATTGGTGGCTGACTAAATACTTTTTTGCCCCACTGTACCTTTTGTGGATGTGAACCTCGCTTTAAAATTATCCAATCACTTACAGATTCATAGTGATAACCTCTGAAAAGGTAGCAAGGAAGGAGTATTGGACCAAGGCCTGAATCTGAGGGGTGATAAGAATATGACAGAGGGGTGGAGAGGGGGGCTCACCTGGATGATGATGAGCAGACAGATCCCAGCGCCCATATCGGAGGGGTCTCCGTACATTCCAGTCATCACATACACGATGGCCTGACCAATGGTGATGATCATACCAAACACTGTAGGAGATAGCAATGGGTTAGAAATGATATGGCCTCATTCACAGTAATGCTTAAACTTGACAGAATTAGGTCTAACTAGGAACAAGAAGTGTGGCTTGTGGTCTTACATTTCTGTGCGCCGTTGAAGAGGGCCCTGTCTTTGGGGGTGTCTCCCACCTCAATGATCTTAGCTCCGGCCAGGAGCTGCATGATTAGGCCGGAGGTGACTATGGGAGAGATTCCCAGCTCCATCAGGGTACCTGGATGGACAGGAGAGACGCGGGGTAGGTTAACAGGAGAGCAGAGCCATAGAGTTGTTCAGCCATTCAATCAGAAATAATACCAACTACCCACTCAGGTCAGAGATAAAATGATCACTCCTATTGATCAATTCATCATTCACTCAACACTATCAATTCACACAGTTACTAATTGACTCATTCATTGCCATGTCCCTTTATTGATGTATCAATTCACAGAGACATTTATTCACTTGTCTCTACATTGCAGAAATGACAACCCACCTCTGTTGGAGGCCAGAATGACTCTCATCCAGTAGAAGGGATCTGCAGAGTCTGAGGACATGATGCCAAAAAGGGGAATCTGGAGGATAGGTGACAGACGTTCAGAAGTGACTTTTTATTCTACTCGATTAAAATGCTAGAAAAAAGTGTGTGTGAACAATACATCAGATATTTACCTGGCAGCAGACAAGGAAAATGAAGAGAGTGATGGCTGTCCATAGTACCTTCTCTCTGAACTGGATCTGTTGAACAATACATTTACAGTGAGACATGGAAGCAACAATGACAGCAGGAACAGAGGTTAATACAGTTGAAAGTAAAACATACTTGTCTTCATAAAGTAAAATACTGTACCTTTCTTTCAGGTTTCTGGATTTCAGGTAATACTGCGCAGAACGGCTTTATTACCTCCAGGAATTTGACTGAAAACAGACAAAAGGAGGGATGTTATTCAATAGACTCGCCATAATAAACATAAATCAAGCCCAGTGAATGACCTAACAATGTATAGGGGGACGTGGCATATCTTTGGCTATAAACTAAGCGAATTCACTATGAAAACAGATTATTTTCTTTTTCTTTCTTTTCACAATTGTTAATCCAATATAAAACATTTAGCAATACAGCCAATGTGTTTCAGTAAACATGTACTGCTTATGATACGAGATATTTAAACCTTTGCCAAACACCGGCTGTTAGCTAAGCGTCGTCATCACTAATCTGGATGTGTCGGTCTGCATCCAATATAGCTAACGTTAGCTATACTATCTAGATAACGTTACATGTTAACTAGCATGCAGCAGTTATCATACTCCGATATATCAATTACCATGTAACACTGGTTGATATGATATCAATGTAACGTTAGCTGACTGGACATAATAAAAAGTAGTTAACATCTGTACAGCTAACGTTAGCAAGCTAGCTAACGTTAGTTAGCAAGTGACACTGATAGCTAACGCGTTAGCTGGCTAACTAGCTAGCTCTTTTAAACTTCCGTTTCTTGACAACTGACAAAACTAGCCATTTTCTTGCAGGCATTGCTGTTGAAGACAGGAGTTAAAATATGCGTGAAACAAAGACCACTTGTCATCCAGCTAGCTAACAGTTAGCTCTAGCTCCAATGAAAATGGCCTTAGATCCAATCATTGAAAAATGACATAGCCTGCATCGGATTCATCATGTGAAATCGTCCTTAAATTTAGCTAGCTGGATTTATCTACTTTATCTACTTTATCCTGAGGGATACTCACTGCCCATGATGATTTCCCAAGCGTTACGATCTTTGAGTGTGTGGTCCTTATGTGTCAATGGGTCTCTCCAGTTTTCGTTCTGACTACCGGCGAAATGCTCTACAGCTGAGAAAGAAATCGCGTTAGAGACACGTCAACACTACACAAGCAAAGATAGAACAATGAAACAGATATTTCACTGGATGTATAAATGTGAAGCATCCGGTTGGCGTTTCCACTCACTACCAAATCTGGTAGCGAGAAGAAGCCTACTGGCGCGCAGCGGAAGAAGAGGGAACGAGGTGAATTTTGGTCGACATTTTCTCAGCGATTAAACATTTGATCTTAATGCGGTTTTCTGTTCCCAAAATCGGTTATGAACAGGGTGGGCTAAGTTTTCTAGACCTTACCCCTTGCAAACGTAGAAATCGCGCTGTTTAGGAGTGCAAAGGCTAATTGTTATTGCACACGCGCACTTCACAGAGTAGGCGGTCCTTTCCGGGAAATATGCCACTATATAGAACGCGCAAATGGATATCGCTAATGCATGCTTGGCTCTGCCCCCATCCTTTGCTTGTTCTGCCCACTATGCCTCATTTGTTCCTATTGGAAACGACAAGCAGTGGTCTATCTTGGTTTAGTTATAAAAATATTTGACACAAGCGCCCCAACAGAAACGGAAGAGGAAGCGAGACACACAATCGTTTTTTTCCCTGGTTCAATGAACTAAATAATACCAGACCCAGCTACTATTGCATTGGTGTCACACCCCGTTAAGTAGACCGGAACTAACGCTTTTTCAATGGTTAACGGCATCCAATAAATGTTTCATTACCGCAACGTACTCGACTGGAGTATAACTCCCTTATACTTTGCTTAAAAAATAATAATTTAAAAAAATTACAAAATAAATCAACAAATACCCTAACATCTAACCTTACACTCATTAAACACCCACCACCATACTCCACTATTTAAATCTATCAAGTACTACAGCCTGAAAGGATCTGACACCATCACTCAACACACTCTGTAACTCTTCTAATGTCAAGTCTCGTACACCTAAATACTTCTCTGCAGCTGCCACCACAACCTCAATTTTCTGCAACTTACATTCCATCTCTACAGTACAGTTGATAACCATTGCTATAAATGCAACAAAAACATAAAATCTTACTGAAACATATCACTTGTTGGCTTATTCCTTTGTACTGGTAGAGATCTACTACTCACACCACTCCTCTCAGGACCCCTCCACCTTGACCCATCTTCCTCTACTTTCTTCACCACCTCAGAACACAACAACTTTTGCACTTCTCTCACACCGGACATTTCTGAACCCCAGCCATATGGGCACCACTACAATAAACACATACAACTTCTTTCCCCAAACACATTCCTTTGTCTCATGCCCTTCTGCACACTTCTCACACCTAGGAATATCCCTCCTACACACAGCTGCCACAAGCCCCTAAGCTTGACACCTGTAACAAGGTAATGTATTCAGCAAAAAACTAAAAATAACAGACAACGACTTTTCTGTTTCACCATTCACGCCACCCTGTCTGCATCGCACCAAACGACGAGCATCACAAATACCAGGAACCTTCCCTTTCAGTTGGTAAACTTTCACATTCACCACTACCCCAGTAATCACTCCTTTCAATGGTGCCCTTTTCTTGAAATCATAACAATTTACATCACTTGTCCCCATTCGCTTGACGCGGACTGCCTGCTCCCTCTGATCAGCAGAAACACAAACAATTATCACAAGACCATTTCTGGTTACCTTCACCGATTCCACAACACCCAACTCTGTTTTCACCAACCCTGAAACCACACATGGATCAGCCAAAAGATAACTATCCACTTTTTCCAAAAATGTCACTCCATCACAAAATCATCTTTAACAGATTCATAATTTCTCCTGTATTCGATCCAACGTACAGCTCACTCTGCTTACATTTTCCACCATTATTCTTAATCAAATCAAAGTTTATTTGTCACGTGCGCCGAATACAACCTTACAGTGAAATGCTTATTTACAAGCCCTAACCAACAATGCAATTTAAGGGGAAAAAATGGTGTTAGGTAAACAATAGATAAGTAGAGAAAGAACACCCCCCAACCCCCCAAAAACAGTAAAAATAACAGTAGTGAGGCTATATACAGGTGGTACTGGTACAGAGACATGTGCGGGGACCGGTTAGCCAAGCTAATTGAGGTAATATGTGTGACGATCGTCTGAAGAAATAGTCCAAGGTGCAGCATGGTAAGTGTTCATGATCTTTAATACTTCTGCCAGCTTCACAGAGCTAACAAAAAACAAGATCCCACAACATAGGTGGGGAAAACAGGCTACCTAAGTATGATTCCCAATCAGAGACAACGATAGACAGCTGCCTCTGATTGGGAACCACACGAGGCCAAAACCAAATAAATACAAAACATAGAATGCCCACCCCACATCACACCCTGACCTCACCAAATAAAGAAATAAAAAGGTTCTCTAAGGTCAGGGTGCGACAATATGTACATGTACAGTTGAAGTCGAAAGTTTACATACACTGTTACGCCCTGGCCTTAGTTATCTTTGTTTTCTTTATTATTTTGGTTAGGCCAGGGTGTGACATGGGTGATTTATGTGTTTTGTTTTGTCTTGTCTAGGGTTTTTTGTAGATTTATGGGGTTGTGTTCAGTTTAGGTGTCTCAGTAAGTCTATGGTTGCCTAGATTGGTTCTCAATCAGAGGCAGGTGTTTTTCGTTGTCTCTGATTGGGAACCATATTTAGGCAGCCATATTTTCTGGGTGTTTTGTGGGTGATTGTTTCCTGTCTTTGTGTTTTATGCAACAGTTAGGATTGTTACGGGTTTCACGTTTATTGTTTTGTAGTTTGTTCATGTTTGAGTTTTCTTATTAAAGAACCATGAAATATAACCACTCTGCGTTTTGGTCCGCCTCTCCTTCCCAGGAAGAAAGTCGTGACATACACTTAGGTTGGAGTCATTAAAACTTGATTTTCAACCACTCCACAAATATCTTGTTAACAAACCATGGTTTGACAAGTCTTTGTTTTGACAAGTACTTTGTGCATGACACAAGTCATTTTTCCAACAATTGCTTAGACAGACTATTTCACTTATAATTCACTGTATCACAATTCCAGTGGGTCAGAAGTTAACATACACTTTGCTGACTGTGCCTTTGGACAATTCCAGATAATGATGTCATGGCTTTAGAAGTTTCTGATAGGCTAATTGACATAATTTGAGTCAATTGGAGGTGTACCTGTGGATGTATTTCAAGCCCTACCTTCAAACTCACTGCCTCTTTGCTTGACATCATGGGAAAATCAAAAGAAATCAGCCAAGACCTCAGTTAAATATTGTAGACCTTCACAAGTCTGGTTCATCCTTGGGAGCAATTTCGAAACGCCTGACGGTACCACGTGCACTATTGTTTGTACAGATGAAGAAGTATAAACACCATGGAACCACGCAGCTGTCATACTGCTCAGGAAGGAGACGCGTTCTGTCTCCTAGAGATGAACGTACTTTGGTGCAAAAGTACAAATCAATCCCAGAACAACAGCAAAGGACCTTGTGAAGATGTTGGAGGAAACAGGTACAAAACTATCTATATCCACAGTAAAACAAGTCCTAAATCGACAACCTAAAAGGCAGCTCAGCAAGGAGGAAGCCACTGCTCCAAAACCTCAACAAAAAAAGCCAGACTACGGTTTGCAACTACACATGGGGACAAAGATCATACTTTTTAGCGAAATATCCTCTGGTCTGATGAAACAAAAATAGAACTGTTTGGCCATCATGACCATCGTTATGTTTGGAGGAAAAGTAACATCTCAAGACATCAGTCAGGAAGTTAAAGCTTGGTCTGAAATTGCTCTTCCAAATGGACAATGACCCCAAGCATACTTCCAACGTTGTGGCAAAATGGTTTAAGGACAACAACGTCAAGGTATTGGAGTGGCCATCACAAAGCCCTGACCTCAATGCTATTGAAAATTTGTGGGCAGAACTAAAAAGCGTGTGCGAGCAAGGAGGCCTTACAAACCTGTCTCAGTTACATCACCTCTGTCAGGAGGAATGGGCCAAGATTTACCCAACTTATTGTGGGAAGCTTGTGGAAGGCTACCCAAAACGGTTGACCTAGGTTAAACAATTTAAAGGCAATGCTACCAAATACTAATTGAGGGTATGTAAACTTGTGACACACTGGGAATGTGATGAAAGAAATAAAAGCTGAAATAAATAATTCTCTCTACTATTCTGATATTTCACATTCTTAAAATAAAGTGGTGATCCTAACTGACTTAAGACAGGGAACTTTTACTCGGATTAAATGTCAGGAATTGTGAAAAACTGAGTTTAAATGTATTTGGTTTAGTTGTATGTAATCTTCCGACTTCAACTGTAGGTATAGTTAAAGTGATTACAGAGTAATCGAGAGTAGTAGCAGCGTAAAATAGGGGGTTGGCGGGACAAAATACAAATAGTTCAGGTAGTCATTTGATTACCTGTTCAGGAGTCTTATGTCTTGGGGGTAAAAGCTGTTGAGAAGCCTTTTGGTCCTAGAATTGGCGCTCCGGTACCACTTGCCATGCGGTAGCAGAGAGAACAGTCTGTGACTAGGGTGGCTGGGGTTTTTGACAATTTTAGGGCTTTCCTCTGACAACATCTGGTGTAGAGGTCCTGGATGCAGGAAGCTTAGCCCTAGTGATGTTTTGGGCAATACGCACCACCCTCTGAAGTGCCTTGCAGCCGGAGGCTGAGCAATTGCTGTACCAGGCGGTGATGCAGCTGTGGAACCTTTTGAGGATCTGAGGACCCATGCCAAATCTTTTCAGTCTCCTGGGGGGGAATAGGTTTTGTCAAGGTTTTTCACGACTGTCTTGGTATGTTTCGACCATTCTAGTTTGTTTGTGATGTGGACACCAAGGAACTTGACGCTCTCAATCTGCTCTACTACAGCCCGGTCTATGAGAATTTGGGTGTGCTTGGTTGTTTTTGCATTACTCATCTCATATGTATATACTGTATTCTATTCTACTGTAATTTAGTCTATGCTACTCCAACATTGCTTGTGGAAATATTTATATATTCGTAATTCCATTCCTTTAGATATGTGTCTATCGTATTGTGTGTATTGTTGTGAAATTGTTAGATATTGCTTGTTAGATATTAATGCACTGTTGGAGCTAGAAACACAAGCATTTTGTTACACCCACAATCTGCTAAACATGTGTATGTGACCAATCAAATTTGATTTGATTTACCTGGGGAACCCCCGACAGCAAAGTTCAATCATCTCCTGGTAGTATATTTGTTGATCAACTTTGTATCCCTTTCAAAAGAACCGTGCGTCTGACCTCGACCTGCCACATCTCTTCGCCGGGCCACCTAAATGGCTGAATGAGTGAATTATCTTAATTTATCCACCATCTTTGGCTTCTTTAGTTTCTAGAGTGAAAATTTTATTGAAATCAAATCAAATTTTATTTGTCACATACACATGGTTAGCAGATGTTAATGCGAGTGTAGTGAAATGCTTGTGCTTCTCGTTCCGACCATGCAGTATTATCTAACAAGTAATCTAACCTAACAATTTCACAACAACTACCTTATACACACAAGTGTAAAGGAATGAATAAGAATAGGTACATAAAAATATATGAATGAGCGATGGCCAAACGGCATAGGCCAGATGCAGTAGATGGTACAGAGTACAGTATATACATATGAGATGAGGAATGTAGGGTATGTAATCATTATATAAAGTGGCATTGTTTAAAGTGGCTAGTGATACATTTATTACAAAAAAAATTCATTATTAAAGTGGCTGGAGATGAGTCAGTATGTTGGCAACAGCCACTCAATGTTAGCGGTGGCTGTTTAACAGTCTGATGGCTTTGAGATAGAAGCTGTTTTTCAGTCTCTCGGTCCCTGCTTTGATGCACCTGTACTGACCTCTCCTTCTGGATGATAGCGGGGTGAACAGGCAGTGGCTCGGGTGGATGTTGTCCTTGATGATCTTTTTGGCCTTGCTGTGACATCGGGTGGTGTAGGTGTCCTGGAGGGCAGGTAGTTTTCCCCCGGTGATACGTTGCAGACCTCACTACCCTCTGGAGAGCCTTATGGTTGTGGGCGGAGCAGTTGCTGTACCAGGCGGTGATACAGCCCGACAGGATGCTCTCGATTGTGCTTCTGTAAAAGTTTGTGAGTGTTTTTGGTGACAAGCAGAATTTATTCAGCCTCCTGAGGTTGAAGAGGCGCTGCTGCGCCTTTTTCACCACGCTGTCTGTGTGGGTGGACCATTTCAGTTTGTCCGTGATGTGTGCGCCAAGGAACTTAAAACTTTCCACCTTCTCCACTACTGTCCCATCGATGTGGATAGGGGGCTGCTCCCTCTGCTGTTTCTTGAAGTCCACGATCATCTCCTTTGTTTTGTTGATATTGAGTGTGAGTTTATTTTCCAACACCACACTCCGAGGGCCCTCACCTCCTATCTGCGCATTATGCCCTGAATATATTCTACCATGCCCAGAAACCTGCTCCTCTAATTCTCTGTCCCCAATGCTCTAGGCGACCAGTTTTGATAGTCCTTAGCCGCACCCTCATACTACTCCTTCTCTGTTCCGCGGGTGATGTGGAGGTAAACCCTGGCCCTGCATGTCCCCAGGCACCCTCATTTGTTGACTTCTGTGATCGAAAAAGCCTTGGTTTCATGCATGTCAACATCAGAAGCCTCCTCCCTAAGTTTGTTTTACTCACTGCTTTAGCACACTCTGCTAACCCTGATGTCCTTGCCGTATCTGAATCCTGGCTCAGGAAGGCCACCAAAAATTCAGAGATTTCCATACCCAACTATAACATCTTCCGTCAAGATAGAACTGCTAAAGGGGGAGGAGTTGTAGCCTGCAAAGTAATGTCATACTTTGCAGGTCCATACCCAAACAGTTCAAACTACTAATTCTGAAAATTACTCTCTCCAGAAATAAGTCTCTCACTGTTGCCGCCTGCTACCGACCCCCCTCAGCTCCCAGCTGTGCCCTGGACACCATTTGTGAATTGATTGCCCCCCATCTAGCTTCAGAGTTTGTTCTGCTAGGTGACCTAAACTGGGATATGCTTAACACCCCGGCAGTCCTACAATCTAAGCTAGATGCCCTCAATCTCACACAAATCATCAAAGAACCCACCAGGTACAACCCTAACTCTGTAAGCAAGGGCACCCTCATAGACGTCATCCTGACCAACTGGCCCTCCAAATACACCTCCGCTGTCTTCAACCAGGATCTCAGCGACCACTGCCTCATTGCCTGTATCCGCTACGGTGCCGCAGTCAAACAACCACCCCTCATCACTGTCAAACGCTCCCTAAAACACTTCTATGAGTAGGCCTTTCTAATCGACCTGGCCCGGGTATCCTGGAAGGACATTGACCTCATCCCGTCAGTTGAGGATGCCTGGTCATTCTTTAAGAGTAACTTCCTCACCATTTTAGATAAGCATGCTCCGTTCAAAAAATGCAGAACTAAGAACAGCACAAAAACATCCTGTGGCGGACTGCAATAGCATCAAACAGTCCCCGTGATATGCAACTGTTCAGGGAAGTCAGGAACCAATACACGCAGTCAGTCAGGAAAGCTAAGGTCAGCTTCTTCAGGCAGAAGTTTGCATCCTGTAGCTCCAACTCCAAAAAGTTCTGGGACACTGTGAAGTCCATGGAGAACAAGAGCACCTCCTCCCAGCTGCCCACTGCACTGAGGCTAGGGAACACGGTCACCACCGACAAATCCATGATTATCGAAAACTTCAACAAGCATTTCTCAATGGCTGGCCATGCCTTCCGCCTGGCTACTCCTACCTCGGCCAACAGCCCCGGCCCCCCCGCAGCTCCTCGCCCAAGCCTCTCCAGGTTCTCCTTTACCCAAATCCAGATAGCAGATGTTCTGAAAGAGCTGCAAAACCTGGACCCATATAAATCAGCTGGGCTTGACAATCTGGACCCTCTATTTCTGAAACTATGCGCCGCCATTGTCGCAACCCCTATTACCAGCCTGTTCAACCTCTCTTTCATATCGTCTGAGATCCCCATGGACTGGAAAGCTGCCGCAGTCATCCCCCTCTTCAAAGGGGGTGACCCCCTGGACCCAAACTGTTACAGACCTATATCCATCCTGTCCTGCCTATCTAAGGTCTTCGAAAGCCAAGTCAACAAACAGGTGACTGACCATCTCGAATCCCACCGTACCTTCTCCGCTATGCAATCCGGTTTCCGAGCCGGTCACGGGTGCACCTCAGCCACACTCAAGGTACTAAACGACATCATAACCGCCATCGATAAAAGACAGTACTGTGCAGCCGTCTTCATCGACCTTGCCAAGGCATTCGACTCTGTCAATCACCATATTCTTATCGGCAGACTCAGTAGCCTCGGTTTTTCGGATGACTGCCTTGCCTGGTTCACCAATTACTTTGCAGACAGAGTTCAGTGTGTCAAATCGGAGGGCATGTTGTCCGGTCCTCTGGCAGTCTCTATGGGGGTGCCACAGGGTTCAATTCTCGGGCCGACTCTTTTCTCTGTATATATCAATGATGTTGCTCTTGCTGCGGGCGATTCCCTGATCCACCTCTACGCAGACGACACCATTGTATACACTTTCGGCCCATCATTGGACACTGTGCTATCTAACCTCCAATCGAGCTTCAATGCCATACAACACTCCTTCCGTGGCCTCCAACTGCTCTTAAACGCTAGTAAAACCAAATGCATGCTTTTCAACCGATCGCTGCCTGCACCCGCATGCCCGACTAGCATCACCACACTGGATGGCTCCGACCTTGAATATGTGGACACCTATAAGTACCTAGGTGTCTGGCTAGACTGCAAACTCTCCTTCCAGACCCATATCAAACATCTCCAATCGAAAATCAAATCAAGAATCGGCTTTCTATTCCGCAACAAAGCCTCCTTTACTCACGCTGCCAAGCTTACCCTAGTAAAACTGACTATCCTACCGATCCTCGACTTCGGCGACGTCATCTACAAAATTGCTTCCAACACTCTACTCAGCAAACTGGATGCAGTTTATCACAGTGCCATCCGTTTTGTCACTAAAGCACCTTATACTACCCACCACTGCGACTTGTATGCTCTAGTCGGCTGGCCCTCGCTACATATTCGTCGCCAGACCCACTGGCTTCAGGTCATCTACAAGGCCATGCTAGGCAAAGCTCCACCTTATCTCAGCTCACTGGTCACGATGGCAACACCCATCCGTAGCACGCGCTCCAGCAGGTGTATCTCATTGATCATCCCTAAAGCCAACACCTCATTCGGCCGCCTTTCGTTCCAATACTCTGCTGCCTGTGACTGGAACGAATTGCAAAAATCGCTGAAGTTGGAGACTTTTATCTCCCTCACCAACTTCAAACATCAGCTAGCTGAGCAGCTAACCGATCGCTGCAGCTGTACATAATCTATTGGTAAATAACACACCCATTTTCACCTACCTCATCCCCACAGTTTTTATTTATTTACTTTTCTGCTCTTTTGCACACCAATATCTCTACCTGTACATGATCATCTGATCATTTATCACTCCAGTGTTAATCTGCAATATTGTAATTATTCGCCTACCTCCTCATGCCTTTTGCACACATTGTATATAGACTTCCCTTTTTTCTCTGTGTTATTGACTTGTTAATTGTTTACTCCATGTGTAACTCTGTGTTGTCTGTTCACACTGCTATGCTTTATCTTGGCCAGGTCGCAGTTGCAAATGAGAACCTGTTCTCAACTAGCCTACCTGGTTAAATAAAGGTGAAATAAAAAATAAATAAAAAATCTCGTCGTTGTTGATAATCAAGCCTACCACTGTAGTGTTGTCTGCACACTTGATGATTGAGTTGGAGGTGTGCATGGCCACGCAGTCGTGGGTGAACAGGGAGTACAGGACAGGGCTGAGAACGCACCCTTGTGGGGCCCCAGTGTTGAGGATCAGCGGGGTGGAGATGTTGTTACCTACCCTCACCACCTGGGGGCGGCCCGTCAGGAAGTCCAGGACCCAGTTGCATAGGGCGGGGTTGAGACCCAGAGTCTCGAGCTTACTGACGAGTTTGGAGGGTACTATAGTGTTAAATGCTGAGCTGTAGTCGATGAACAGCATTCTTACATAGGTATTCCTCTTGTCCGGATGGGTTAGTGTGCCGTGTGATTGCGATTACGTCGTCTGTGGACCTATTGGGCGGTAAGCAAATTGGAGTGGGTCTAGGGTGTCAGGTTGGGTGGAGGTGTCACGACTTCTGCCGAAGTCGTTGACTCTCCTTGTTCGGGCGGTGCTCGGCGTTCGACATCACCGGTCTTCTAGCCATCATTGATCCTTTTTTCATTTTCCATTGGTTTTGTCTTGTCTTCCCACACACCTGTTTTCAATCCCATTCATTACGTGTTGTGTATTTAACCCTCTGTTTCCCCTCATGTCTTTGTCAGAGATTGATTTGTTGTCAGTGTAGTGTGATTGTTTGTATAGGTGCGCGTCGGGTCTTCGTACCCATGTTTTGTTTGTTTGTACATTTATTGTTATGGAGCATACTCGTGGAACTTTATTAAAAGACTCCATATTTACACTCCATTTGACTCTCCTGCGCCTGACTTCCCTGCCACCTATTACACCTATGCATGACAGGAGGTGATATGGTCCTTGACTAGTCTCTCAAAGCACTTCATGATGACGGAAGTGAGTGCTACGGGACGATAGTCATTTAGCTCAGGTACCTTCACTTTCTTGGGAAAAGGAACAATGGTGGCCCTCTTGAAGTATGTGGGAACAGCAAACTGGGATACGGATTGATTAAATATGTCCGTAAACACATCAGCCAGCTGGTCTGCGCATGCTCTGAGGACTCGGCTGGGGATGCCGTCTGGGCCTGGCAGCCTTGCGATGGTCAACCCTTTTAAATGTTTTACTCACGTCGTCTGCAGTGATGGAGAGCCCACAGGCTTTGGTAGCGTGCCGTGTTAAAGCGAGCAAAGAAGTTGTTTAGTTTGTCTGGGAGCAAGACATTGTGGTCTGTGACGGGGCTGGTTTTCCTTTTGTAGTCCCTGATTGACTGTAGACCTTGCCACATACCTCTCATGTCTGAACTGTTGAATTGTGGCTCTACTTTGTCTCTATACTGACGCTTAGATTGTTTGATTGTCTTGTGGAGGGAATACCTACACTGTTTGTTATCGGTCATGTTTCCTGTCACCTTGCCCTGATTAAAAGCAGGGGTTCGCGCTTTCAGTTTTGCGCAAATGTTGCCATCAATCCACTGTTTCTGGTTGGGGATTGTTTTAATAGACGCTGTGGGTACATCACCTATGCACTTGCTAATAAACTCGCTCACCGAATCAGCGTATTCATCAATGTTATTGTCTGAAGCTATGCGGAACATATGCCAGTCCACGTCATTGAAGCAACCTTGAAGCGTGGAATCCGATTGTTCGGACCAGCGTTGAACAGACTTGAGCACGGGCGGTTCCTGTTTTAGTTTCTGTCGATAGGCTGGGAGCAACAAATGGAGTCATGGTTAGCTTTTCCGAAAGGAGAGTGGGGGAGGGCTTCCGCGTCGCGGAAGTTAGAATAACAATGATCCAGGGTTTTGCCAGCCTGGGTCGCGCATTCGATATCCTGATAAAATTTAGGGAGCATTGTTTTCAGATTAGCCTTGTTAAAATCCCCAGCTACAATAAATGCAGCCTCAGGATATGTGGTTTCCAGTTTACATAGAGTAGCCTACAGTACAGTGTAGGTCTGTTTTTTCATAATCTCACTGAAATCTCACTGTCTCAATGAAAAATGTGATGTCTTTGATGGATATTATTATTATTATTATTATTATTATATAGAGATATAAAAATATGGACACGTCATTGGCATTAAATAATAAATGGAGGACTTCCTGCAAAGAAATACAAGTGAATCACACTATTTCAGTGATTCAGTCCCATCATGGGACAAAAAATGTACTGTCCTGTTCATTCTAGTGTACTTAGGCAAACTTGTTTTGTCTGGCAACATTCAGCTGTGGGTTTGCTTGTCTGAGAGCCTCAGATAATGTCATCAAAAGCACCAACAGGAAACAGCACATCCTCATTATTACAGCAGTACATCTGACATATTCTGGCAGATTCAGGTTCAGTGTTTGAAATACTTAATGAATTATGTGTATATGATTATGGGCTAACCGTTATATTACTGATGTTACTGATATTGGCAATATTTTCTTAAACCTGCATTGTTTGTTAAGGGCTTGTAAGTAAGCATTTCACTGTAAGGTCAACACCTGTTGTATTCGGCGCATGTTACAAATACAATTTGATTTGATTTACTCATAAAAAAACATTAACAAAAAAAACCTATTATTTATCTTAGGAAAACAAATGCAGACCCCCAGTTGAATACCCCTGCTGTAATGTAATATTGTGGATCAGGAAGCACAAGCAGTTGTGAAAAAGGAATGTTGAAATGTGTATGTAAAATAGGCCCAATCACCAAATGACACAAACAGTTGTGTGATGGTTTCCTGGAATTACTTGTGATATTCAAACGTGACAGGATATTTTTGTCACACACACACCACACTTCCATTTTCATCCTCCTTGCCTTTCTTCGTCTGTCTATCGTCTGTCTATCGTCTGTCTATAGGGGACATTCCAGCACTTTGCTGCTGACGCAGGTGATTCTTTCATTCTTTTTCTCCACAGATCAGCTAGTCTGTCCTCCATCTAAACTAGGTCATAGAGCACATGCCTGTGTTATGATCCACCATACATTACCTCTTTCATGCATTTCACACCCTTTCAGTCATTCATGGTGTACTACAGTACAGTATGGTAGACCTTTAGTGTGATAACATTTTGTTTTCAAAGCCTGAAGGAATCATTGGAATAGATTATCGTTCTACAGAATGATACATTGGACTACAATACAAATGTTGGTTTTACTACCATGTTTTATCTGTACTGATGTTCTTTATTTTCCTTCCTGTCTTCCTGACTGGGCTGATTGAGAGTTTGTTTGGCTTGTTCTTGTTGTGTTTGTTCTCAGACAACCACCGCTTAAACCAGAAAGTGAAAGTGGGGTTTAATGAGGACAGTATGAGGAAGTCAAGTGGAGAATCTCAATTGCATACTCCTCACGTCCTCTCTCCTTCTCAAAACCTACTGGATCAGAAAGCTACCTTCTCTTCCAATGGGTTTTGAGAAGGAGGCGAGGAGAGAGGAATATGCAATTGAGATTCTCTCAAGGCAAGGTATTAGGGGGTTGTGTGGTAGGGACAGGTGCAGTGAAGGTTAGATAATGAGAGTATGGGGTATGTTTCACTTCATACACAGATGCAGTCACGCAGACGCACGCACATACGCAGTATACCACACCACGTTGTGTTTCTGCACCGGTAGAAGCCTCTCTCTCTCTCTCTGTGTGTGTGTGTGTGTGTGTGTGTGTGTGTGTGTGTGTGTGTGTGTGTGTGTGTGTGTGTGTGTGTGTGTGTGTGTGTGTGTGTGTGTGTGTGTGTGTGTGTGTGTGTGTGTGTGTGTGTGTGTGTGTGTGTGTGTGTGTGTGTGACTAGTGGGAGTAGAGATCACAAGACCACCACGGGTCTGGGCAGTGAGTCACTGCACCCTGCTCTACTCTGCTGTTTTATCTTCCTGTAACAACCACAGGCTCTAGGATAGAGCAGGGTCAATAGAAACCAACTGGGTACCAGTATGGAATACACACACACAGGATTATAGAAATATCACTTTTATAACAATGATCTAAGTTTAAAAATAGAACAACAGGTCTGTAGTGGGTGAGCTTGGAAAACATCTCAAAGATAATTTACAGTGAATTGCAAGTCAATGTTTACATGCAATGTTCTGTTCTTAAATAATCAACGCATCTCAAAAGGCACAGCTAATCTCCAAAGTAGACACGGTAAACTTCACACACAATACTTCAAGTAGAGATAAATAAACAAAGACTGCTCTTGCAATAAATAAGATAATTGTACAATTACACCTTAAAACACAAGCAATACCTTTGCTGGCTCTCTCCACGTCCAACACCAAACAAGTTGTACTCAGAAAGAATACTTATATTTATCACTTTCAAATACACGTGGAGTGAAAAAGGATTGTCAACAGCAAACTGGAAATGTAGATTTGCAGACTATGGTCATGCTCCCTTGCTCAGACATTGCATGCATCAAGCAATGGTTGCTTGCCACATCCTCGTCTGTGCCGCCAGGCACCAGATTGCTATAACATATGATGTGGTTATCTGATATGTAAAATACTTATCTAGGCGTTGTAAGACGGCAGCAACGTCTGAGCAGAGGAACACGTCCTATGGCTGGTGCAGCCTTGCAAGGACTTGGAGACAGCAACAGTTCTGTCCCTGTCCTTTCCCTTCTCTGAGGTTTATTGGCAGACTACACTCATAAAGTGTATTGCTACCTCCTACTGTATGGGGTAATAAAAAATATTTTGGATGAACAAATCATACACAAACCAAATTCACACCACTACCCTGAGTTTCAAACAAAAACTGTACTATTCAGAACCTACACAGGCTCAGGAACTTGGGAGTGGGGAACCTCTTCATTCAGTACTCCCTGTAACATTTTGGCTGTAAAGTCCTGGAGAGCCAGACATCCATTTGCCGCCTTCACAATGACTAGTGCAATTTATCACTTGCGCTATGAACACAACAAAGTCCACCTTCTTCACTATTAGTATGTCAGGATTCTTTTCGTGCATGGCATTCACTGCAGACTGTGGGACATCCACTACCATCTCCTCTACACTCACTAGATGGTCCTGATCCTAGCTTCTACAACCTCCATCCGTACAGGGCACCCTGGCAACGTGATTCCCATCACAATTACAACGACATGCTTCATCTGACTCTTCAACTACTACATATTTATTCCTTTGACAAATGCTTGCCACGTGTCCAAACTTTTTACAATTGTAACACTGCAACAGCTTCTGTACATATGGTCTCACTGCATTTCTCACATACCCAAGATTTACATAAGTTGGGAGAAACACTTCACCAAACGACAGTAACACCGATAGGCGTTGCTCCTTCCTTCCTTCCTTCCTTCCTTCCTTCCTTCCTTCCTTCCTTCCTTCCTTCCTTCCTTCCTTCCTTCCTTCCTTCCTTCCTTCCTTCCTTCCATCCATCACTCGATTCCATCAATGTGCGTCTACCACTCCTGGAATGTTCTCCCTAATCCACACAGTCTCTATGTCCAACGAAACACCAGAGATGACACCTTTAAGCGGTGCCCTACTCTGAAAGTCATAACTTTCCACATCATACATTGACATCTTGTTAAGCCACAGAGCCTTCTCCTTTTGCGCTGTTGACACACATAAAATCAGCATCATACGGCTCCTGGTCACTCAAACCGATTCCATTTTACCCAATTCGTCCTTCACCATCTTCGAGACTGCAAACACGTCACCCCAAAAAACATACTTGCTTCTGAATCGCACTAACCATAAATTGCTGTTCATTTCCAACTTTAGCCCTTTTCACTCTACTCTTCTTCACCATCGTCCACTCATTCTCACCAACTGTACTCATGCTAAAAGAATCACACAATACTTCCGCCATTGCTCCTCCAGTCATCCCCCGGCTCTTTGCTGTGAAAGATGCGAGAGTTTGTGTTCCCGAAGTAGCACCCATATTGTTTGCATTCCAGCACAGCTGTTGCTTCATCAAATTTTTCTCAATTTCAAGTATTTGCCATATTTTGCTTCCTGACTTCCCTCTCCAGGCCTCATAGTTTGTCACCAACCAAGCTAGCTAACCATCTAGGCCCTTTCTCTGGCTCCAGGAAATGCAGCCATTTTAAGATAACAGGTGGAGATGCTGGTCACAATCACACCTGTAATCAATTAACCCAAACATAACCAATTACTTCAAATAGACCAATAGCAAGCTCACAGTTCACAATCTCATGACTACCATGTTTCTCTCATCTAGTAGAGACACCTCCTCTTCTTCCTCCCCCATCTGTCTGATTGCTAACTGGAACACACCAGGAACAATGAAACAATGAAACAGCCCAGGACATGACCCTACTCAAAGGACTCACTTTCTTTCTTCTACCGGTCTTTTTCTCTCTTCTCCTCTTCTCTCCCTACCTCTCTCTTACTCTGATGGTCTCTAACTCTCTATTCTCCCTGTATTTCTCCCTTTGATCATTTTCCTTTTCTCTCCGTCCTCTCTCCGACTGCTCTTTTGTCTGACAGTAATAATACCAGATATAACGATTTATTATGATTGTCACCCTAGCCTGTTATTATCAGAATTCCATTATATTATGTATGTTGAACACATTAGCCCAATCAAACAGTGTTCTTTTCTATTATTAGGTAATATAATATCCCCTGTTGCTGGGTCAAACATTGTTCTCTTTTCTGTATTATAACATCTATTTAACTCATAACAGATTATCTCTGTTCTATTCTTGGCTTGGGTTACTACTTTTGCATGCAGACTGACACACAGAGGCTTCTCTGATTGACAGTGTACTGAACAGTATAAGAAGAATGATAGGTTGCTGTATTGTGTGTACTGAGTAGGGTTTGCTGCTTTATGTTTGGTTAGCCCTTGCCTATAGCCTTTGGACCCTGCTGTCTGTTTTACCAATGGGAGGTTTCAGGGGAACATACACTACATGACCAAAAGTGTGCTTGGCGAACATCTCATGGGCATTGATATGGAGTTGGTCCCCCCTTTGCTGCTATAACAGCCTCCACTCTTCTGGGAAGGTTTTTCACTAGATGTTGGAACATTGCTGCGCGGACTTGCTTCCATTCAACCACAAGAGCATTAGTGAGGTCGAGCACTGATGTTGGGTGATTAGACCTGGCTCGCAGTCGGCGTTCCAATTAATCCCAAATTTCTGTATGGACCTCACTTTGCACACGGGGCATTGTCATGCTGAAACAGGAAAGGGCCTTCTCCAAACTGTTGCCACAAAGTTGGAAGAATGTCATTGCTGTATCATTAACATTTCCCTTCACTGGAATTAGGGTGCCAAGCCTGAACCATGAAAAACAGCCCCAGACCATTATTCCTCCTCCACCAAACTGTACAGTTTGCACTATGCATTCAGAAAGGTAGCGTTCTCCTGGCATCTGCCAAACCCAGATTCGTCCATCGGACTGCCAGATGGTGAAGCGGGATTCATCACTCCAGAGAACGCTATTCCACTGCTTTACACCACTTCAGCCGACGCTTCGCACTGAGCATGGTGATCTTAGGCTTGTGTGTGGCTGCTCGGCAGTTATTGTGCTGACGTTGCGTCTAGAGGCAGTTTGGAACTCGGTAGTGAGTGTTGCAACCAAGGACAGATGATTTTTATGCGCTTCAACACTCGGCGGTCCCATTCTTTGAGCTTGTGTGCCCTACCACTTCGCGGCTGAGCCATTGTTGCTCCTAGACGTTTCCACTTCACAATAACAGCACTTACAGTTGACCAGGGCAGCACTAGAGGGCAGACATTTGACGAACTGACTTATGTGGTAGGTGCCACGTTTAAAGTCACTGAGCTCTTCAGTAAGGCCATTCTACTGTCAATGTTTGTCTATGGAGATTGCTGTGTGCTCAATTTTATACACCTGTCAGCAACAGGTGTTGCTGAAATAGCCAATTCTACTAATTTTGTATATTTAGTCTACGTCAAGTAAACAGCCCCCATTATCTTCCTGGTGACCCGCAGAGATGAGATGTGTCCCATATATGATCAGCTGTCTGTCAGTCAGACCAGCGTCAGCCCAGTCTCCGATCATACCACAGAGGTCAAGGCCAGAGTGATTCACTTCAGTGGGCTTAATCTGTCCCATGATCCTCGGCAGCAGTGGTCAGTCAGATGGAGGAACATTGTGTCCCTGACCAGCTGACCTCATGTCCCTGGGATTATGTAAACATCTTAGAGATCAATGATCCCTCCCCCTGCTTTCTGTTTGTCCCTTTCTCTTTCCCGCTACCATTACTACTAATGAAAAGCATTGTTCTTCTGACTGAATGCAGTGTGTGTTTAACTCTGTGGGTTTGTTTGTGTGCATAGGTCTGTGTGTGATCGAAGTTATTGGGAGCGAGATAGGAGGGACAATATTTGTCAGAAAGGTGGGGATTGGATTAAGCTAGGTTGAGATCACGTCATAGTCACAGGGGATGGAAAGGGATGGGCGGTTGTCTGTGTTTTCATCCTGTTCTGGCCGATCAGAGAGTCTATAACTAAATGTAATCAGTGTTGTGTCTTGTATAAAACCATCCTATCACTGCTGCTCTTTGTATAAACACAGGATATAACAGTAATAAATTAGGGATGTTCCCCTTGGTAATAGTCTTTGCCAAATGATATTTAGAAAGCAGATGAACATGATTATCCACATTGAATTACTACTGGTTATAGGGGGCCGTGCTATTGTTTGTTACCAATTACGTTTCAGAAACACAGAGCTCATTGCCACTCACAACCTCAAGTGTTGTGTGACTTGAAGGAAAATTCTTGATTAAATATTCACCCTCAAACACTCTCTCACTTACACACAAGTAGCTGAGCTGCTGTTCTCTGACCTGTAGTAGGCCAACTAGCTAACACGAGACACCAATTAAAGGGGAAACATACAGTATAACTATCTTTGCCATAGATGAATAGGGTCAACTTTTAATTATTCTGTATTTGCTGACACCCTACAGTAAAATGTAGGCACCAGTAGAGTGTGTAGGTTACAAGGCTAAACTTATTTAAATTAGGTAAGAGAATATCATGTTACCATTGGTGAATTAAAATTAGAGTTAAGGTGTTGTCACCTTGTCCCCTTAAAAAATCAATCCAAGTAGTGTTAGACTCCACCAATGGCGCCGGAGGGGATGGCTGCCATTTTACAGGCTCCTAACCAATTGTGCTATTTTGTGTGTTTTTTCGCATTGTTTATAACTTATTTTGTACATAATGTCGATGCTACCGCCTCTTATGACCGAAAATAGCTTCTGGATATCAGAACAGCGAATACTCACTTCGAACTGGACAACTTTCTTTAATGAGACGGACGCAAAGGATATAATGTTGCTCCCAGACAAGGCCCAAATCCCTGTCATTCGCATGAAGAAATAAGGAAATACAGGAGGCGGAGATCAGGGTGCCTTTGTTGGCGAGTGGGTAACCTGTCTCTACCATCCATTCTATTAGCCAACGTGCAATCACTGGAGAATAAACTGGATAAGCTCCACTCGAGACTATGTTTCACCAAGTCGTGGTTGAAGGACAACGGACAATATACAGTTTTCCATGCATCGGCAGGACAGAACAGCTACGTCTGGTAAGATGAGGGGTGGGTGTGTGTGTCTATTTTGTCAATAACAGCTGGTGCGCGATGTCTAATATTAAGGTAGTTCCGAGGTATTGCTTGCCTGAGGTAGAGTACCTCATGATAACCTGTAGACCACACTATCTACCAAGTTTGAATCTATATTTTTTTGTAGCCATCTATTTACCACCACAAACCGACGCTAGCACTCCACACTGCCCTTTCCCGCCTGGACAAAAGGAACAACGTGAGAATGCGGTTCATTGACTACAGCTCAGTGTTCAACACCATAGTGCCCACAAAGCTCATCACTGAGCTAAGGACCCTGGGACTTAACACCTCCCTCTGCAAATAGATCCTGGACTTCCTGACGGGCCGCCCCCAGGTGGTAAAGGTAGGCAACAACTCATCTGCCATGCTGATCCTCAACATGGGGGCCCCTCAAGGGTGTGTGCTTAGTCCCCTCCTCTACTCCCTGTTCAGCCACGACTGTGTGGCCAAGCATGACTCCAGCACCATCATTAAGTTTGCTAACGAAACAACGGTGGTAGGCCTGATCACAAACAACAATGAGACAGCCTATAGAGAGGACGTCAAAGACCTGGCAGTGTGGTGCCAGGACAACAACATCTCCCTCAACGTGAGCAAGATAATGATGATTGTGGACTACAAGAAAAGGAGGGCTGAACATGCTCCCATTCACATCGACGGGACTTTAGTGGAGCGGGTTGAGAGTTTAAAGTTCCTTGATGTCCACATTACCAACAAACTATCATGGTCCAAACACAACAAGAAAGTTGTGAAGAGGGCACGACAACACCTTTTCCCCCTCAGGACACTGAAACTATTTGGCATGGGACCCCAGATCCTCAAAAGGTTATACGGCTGCACCATCGAGAACATCCTGCCTGGTTGCATCACCGCCTGGTATGGCAACTGCTCGGCATCCGAACATAAGGCGCTACAGGAGTCAGTGCATTCAACCAAGTACATCATTGGGCCAAGCCCCCCCCCCCACCCGCTTTGTTTTTACACTGCTGCTACTTGCTGTTTATTTTCTATGCATAGTCACTTTACCCCTACCTACATGTACAAATTACCTCAACTAACCTGTACCCCCACACAATGACTCTGTACCTGTACCCCCCCCCCCCGTATATAGCCTCCTTGTTGTTATTTTATTGTGTTACTTTAGTTTATTTAGTAAATATTTTCTTAACTCTATTTTCATAAAACTGCATTTTTGGTTAAGGGTTTGTAAGTAAGCATTTCACTGTTGTGATTTGATTTGACATGTGGGAGGGGACCAGTAACTTTATGATCAAACTTTATCAGTGTTGAAGCAACAGTCATTTTCTATACTTTGGTCATCATACTTTGTTCTGGTTTCCTTCAAATATCATCCAATTCCATGACAAACATGATTTTGAATGTTCATGACCATTAAATGGTTAATTATAATCTATACACTTTGTGTACCTCATCTATACACATCATATAGAGCTATGTAAAACTATCATATTTTTTAATGAACCTTCAGCTCAATTGTCCAGCACAGTATAACATCACATCTTTTTATTTACAATTACTGTAGAGCCATTTCTTCTTCATTTCTCAGAAAGGCTCAGGGCTCAGGGCCTGTGTTCTGATCTGTAGAATTATGGCTCAGGTTAAACGTAATGGGAATCAAACCCACTTAACCTGGGACCGTCAGCAGTATCTCTCTACCATTGATTAACAGGCTGTGGTGTTACAGATGGAGGAACGCCATAACCCAATCTCAGTAAGCACAGTGCTTCAGTACTGCTGTCCAGTCCAAAAGTTTAATCCAGATTATTCAAGACTACTCATGCAGAGCTGTAAAAGACAGCTCCCCAACCCCTCTAGTCCTTTCTGTGTTATTTAAAGTCAAAGATAGTGACTTTAAATAACATATTTGTATTATATTTGTAACATATTTGTAATATTATACTCATCTGATGATTTTGAGCCCTGTCCTATCATTCACTTTGTATTAAGACATTTTCTACCTTTTTTGGCATTGAATATGTTTATTAAAGACCCAATCAGCATAGCTGCCCTTGATTGCCACTTACACAATTAAGATATGGAGGTTAAACGTAGGAGTGTAGGGCAGTGGTGGTCATGAAATTTTGTCAGCCGGTGATTGTCAAGCAAATAACTGCAGGTCTCAAGGCAATTGACCGAAACAGGTACTCCTATATGCTAAATGAGTTATTTATGTAACTTTAGTTGTGATACAAATGCTGGCCTATATGTGTTGATTTTTAATACATTCTAAGGCTGCATGATGTGACTCTAATGATGATTTGAAAAAAGTTGCATGAAAGGAATGCGCTTTGCTTTGTTTTTTGAGCAGGCTGTACACACTTCATCAGTCTCTCATTCACAATTTGACAAGCACTTGATAATGCTTCGAATTTCCCGCCTGCATTCCCTTTGTGTGGCCATAATTCTCCCTAAAAAAATGCCTTTTGCGGCCAGTGGCCATTGTGCCTTTGAATATAATAATTATAATTCCCTTCCCTTGGCTGCATGTGGAATGTCACGCCTTCGTCATTGTATTTTGTGTTTTCGTTATATTATTTGGTCAGGCCAGGGTGTGACATGGGTTTATGTTATTGTATTTTCGTATTGGGGTTTGTAGTATTTGGGATCGCGGCTGATCAGGGGTGTTGTATGGGCTTGGCTGCCTGAGGCGGTTCTCAATCAGAGTCAGGTGATTCTCGTTGTCTCTGATTGGGAACCGTATTTAGGTAGCCTGGTTTCGCTTTGTATTTCGTGGGTGATTGTTCCTGTCTCTGTGTAGTTTCACCAGATAGGCTGTAATAGATTTCACGTTCCGTTTGTTGTTTTGTGTTTTGTAATACTTATTTCATGTGTCGCTTTTTCCAATAAAGTCATGAGTAACTACCACGCTGCATTTCGGTCCGACTCTCTTTTGACAAACGAAGAACGCCGTTACATGGAAGCACCTCTCACTCACATGGTTCTCAGTCACGTGATCGGGTCTTTCTCACAGGCTACAAGTGAAGACAGACACATTAGGGATGCAACTGCGTGCGTCCTTTTCCGATTCCGAGGGGCATATTGAAGATATTGGAAGAACTGTCCACATTTACTTTTCATTAGCCAACAAGATGAGGAGGCCTAACGAACAGCAAAAGCACTAGCCTATGTCAATCTATTATCCCCTATAGTACAATAGTTGATCTACTCCTATTCTGTGTGAGAAATAAATATTCCAAACATAGTCTGAGACAGTTGTGGGATGCGATGGATCCCAAATGAATACAATCACTAGTATCAAAAAACTGTTTTAAGCAATGAGTCTGACGTAAGAGAACATTTAGCTAAAATGTTGATAAACTATTTAGGCTATTTCTTCATATTATAAGCGCAGCAATGCACACATGGCAGTAGGCTATAGGCATGTATGTTCCATTAGCAGGAAAACACCATTCTCAAAAGTGACCACAAATGTGATTATGCGTGTAATGCTTTTATGGTGAAAATGATCTTCCTCAAACTTGAAACTCACGCGCTGCTTATGTATGCCAGCTAGGCTCTACACCTGTTGTGAAGAAGATTAATGTGCTTTAATTTAAGAAGTTATTTGGCTACTTTAGTTGTGATACAAACCTTATCAAAACATATAGGCCTATGGGCTAGCCTACACGAGGTGTGCAACTTTGATTTGAAAGAGTTGCAAAAAAGCATGCGCTGTTTGCATTAAACTGGGCATCATTCACAAGCTAATATTGTCGCCCATCAGACTATTCTTGATTTAATCTTGTCTTTACATATACTAAATAGTATTTGTGTGAAATTTGTTTTGATTTAGAATGGACCATTATCATGCACCTGTCTCGAAACAGGGGCAGCAGAAAAAATACATGTCATCTATGCACTGAAGGATCTATGCGAATGAAGGATGCTTTTCCATGGTTCATTTTCATGCCAGCCAGGTAGGCTATAGTTATATTCATGCCAGCCAGGTAGGCTATAGACTATAGGCTATAAATATAAGCAATGTGCTTAATATTAGGAAAGTTGAGAAATAAATATAGTAGGCCTAGTCTATAGAAAGCTGATGGGATCCTCCTCTTTTTAATAGAGGCCATCACTGTTTTCTCATGCAATTGCAGAGCCTATAGAAATGTTGCGCAACATCAGATCATGGGCTGTCATGATTTCCGATTGCATTTGCATTGATAATATAATAATAATATAATAATATAATAATATTGATGTCAGAGTGATTAGAGCGACAATAGAGTGGAGGGTACCAGGCAGTTAGCAAGTTTGGTAGGCTACTAATGACTATCAGCATCATCAGAGCTTGGAGAATCCTAATTACTGTGACTAAACGGTCATGTCGAATTTGACTGCCATCATGACTTGTCACCTCAATACAGTCACCATAACAGCCCTAGTTACACATTCAGTGAATGAATAAGGGCTTCCTGTGTTTTGTGAATAGAAGCAAGATTACATTGGCCAGAGCCTGAGCTATACAGTAATGACAAAACTCTTGTTTGGTTTTTGTGTGAATTAAGTCAACTTTAGAAAGATTGATGTAAAAATGTGTGTATATGAGAAAGAGAGGAAGAAACAGAGAAACAACAAAGGACAATAATATAAAGTGTGTTTATAGTGGATCCAGTGTGTTATAGTTCTTATAGAGGTATTGTTCAAGGTTATTATAGTTTTGTGTCTTAATATTCATTTGAAGATTTTTATTGAAATTCTGTTTAGTTTCAATTAGTCTTCAGATCCACTTTACTAGTTTTTATTTCATTTAAGTTTAATACTATTTTGCAGGCCAAATTCTTAGGGAGCTACATAGGTTTCCGTAAGAAGACCGATTTTCAGGATGTCTCTTTCACCAGCGACATCAGCAGATGAGGTGGATTGAGACGCATCCAATAATAATAAAAAACAGATTCCTTTTGATGGGAATTTTTGTATTATGCTATTAAAATTCATGGTAGGGGGTTAAAGGTAGACTCAGGGAGATGCACGAAGTAAACAGTAGTAGTGAGTAAATGTCTGCAACAACCAGGAGCATTGAAGCACAAAGCTACATTTCTCCATTGTTTTAGTCCCCTAGCTACCCTAGAGCTACCCTAGAGCTACCCTAGAGCTACCCTAGCTACCATGTTATAGCAGCGTGTCTCACAACCGTGTCTCAGAGCAAAGAAATGACCCAACATCTAGTTGAACACCTTCCCAAAAGAGTGGAGGCTGTTATAGCAGCGAAGGCGGGACCAACTCAATATTAATACCCATGATTTTGGAATGAGATGTTCCACGAGAAGGTGTCCACAAACTTTTAGTCATGTAGTGTACCAATTCAGCCCCGATCTCTGGTATTGTCTGTCAATGATTGGAGTGTCCTCTTACTGACCTTACTACTTGTTATACTGATGTTGTATCATGGGTTTTAATGGTCAGGTGTGATGAAACTCAAAACACAGTGTATAAAATAAAAATACGTATAAGGTTTTGAATTTGGAATATATAACACCTGTCAGATCAGCTATTCCATTCTAAATCTATGACTGCAGCAAAGGGGCAAAGTCATAAGACCTACTATTGATGTGGGCCACGGGCAGCAGGGGCAGGGGGCAGTGTGTACAGCTCCAGAACAGGTGTCATGTAGCCCACATTCACACAGAGTGATCACTAGACAGCCAGATCTCAGCTGATCCCCAAGGGCCCACTGGACCCACTACCGGAGATTGTGAAGCGGTATTATTAAAGCCTTGATAGAAGTGGTTTGTTTAACAGGCTGTGATATAATTCTAAGGTAAAACAAGCACATGTTCAGATATAGCACAGTACTCACGTCTTACACTCTCCAACACAACACTTTTGGTTGTCTCTCAGCTATAGGTACCTCTATGGTTCACACTGATTACATCAATAAACCTGATGTAGGCAGACCTGTGCTTGGTGCTTTCAATGTGATTTGTTTCACGTGTGCATGGCCTTTGTACTCTGAGTCACGTCTTGCCAATGTTTAAGGTCACTCTGCTGAATGTCCTGTTCCAACAGTTTGTCTAAAATGTTTACAGTTTACGACAGTTTACCACAAGCACAGCATGGCCTTGGTTTATTCTGTAGCTCAGTTGGTAGAGCATGGCGCTTGTAACGCCAGGGTAGTGGGTTCGATCCCCGGGACCACCCATACGTAGAATGTATGCACACATGACTGTAAGTCGCTTTGGATAAAAGCGTCTGCTAAATGGCATATATTATTATTATTATTATTATTATTAAAGCGGGCGCTCCTCTTTCTCACACATTCATTCATACTTGTGTGAACACAAGCACACAGCCAAAGTACAATGCTGATGGTACAAGTCTAGACGATAAAGGGCGGCCAGGGGTGAATGACATCAGCCCAGACAAAAATCTCCAGAACCTTGGATCCCTTCACCTACAATAAACCCAAGTCTCCGGCACTCAACAGACCGTGTCCCATTGTGTATTTCATTAGCTACTTATCAACCAATACTAAATGACTGAGGCCTTCCTAGTCTGTTGAAATATAAAGGTTAGTTGTGGTTAATCATTTAAAGCAAGGAGCAGGAGGTTAAATCATGTACCATGTTAAATACTGAGACTTACACTAGCAGCTTTAGCCAAATCCCCCATATCGCTTTGTGCCAGGTCTTAATAAGCATCATTATTAATGTTATCAGTCACCAACATCAATACAATTATCCTTCTCAGTAGAGCCTGATAAAGCTCTTAAAACCTGGTGGACTGCAGGTGAGATTGTGACAAGTTGATTATTATCCTTTTGTGACTAGGGGGCAGTATTTTCATTTTTGGAAAAATAACGTTCCCGTAGTAAACTGGATATTTTGTCAGGACAAGATGCTAGAATATGCATATAATTAACAGCTTAGGATATAAAACACTCTAAAGTTTCCAAAACTGTAAAAATATTGTCTGTGAGTATAACAGAACTGATGTTGCAGGTGAAGGCCTGAGAAAAATCCAATCCGGAAGTGCCTCATGTTCTGAAAGCGCTGCGTTCCAATGCGTCCCTATTGAGCAGTGAATGGGCTATCAACCAGATTACTTTTCCTCCGTATTCCCCAAGGTGTCTACAGCATTGTGACGTAGTTTTATGCATTTATGTTGAAGAATACCCGTAAGCGGCTACATTGCGCAACTGGTCACCTGATGCTCCCAGAGTGACTCGCGTAAAATACAGAGGTAGCCATTATTCCAATCGGTCCTACTGAAAAACCAATTGTCCCGATGGATATCTTATCGAATAGATATTTGAAAAACACCTTGAGGATTGATTATAAACAAAGTTTGTCATGTTTCGTGAAGAACAAACGGAGCTATTTCACTTACAAAAATAATATTTTTGGAAAAAAGGAACATTAACTAACTGGGAGTCTCGTGAGTGAAAACATCTGAAGCTCATCAAAGGTAAACGATTTAATTTGATTGCTTTTCTGATTTCCGTGACCAACCTGCTGCTAGCTGGACAAAATGCTATGCTAGGCTATCGATAAAATTGTCTAGCTTTGGCTGTAAAGCATATTTTGAAAATCTGAGATGACAGGGTGATTAACAAAAGGCTAATCTGTGTCTTAATATATTTCACTTGTGAGTTTAATGAATAGGAATATTTATGTCTGTTGCGTTATGCTAATTAGTGTCAGTCGATAATTACGCTCCCTCATGCGGGATGGGGAGTTACTAGAGGATTTATACAGTAGTTAGACCAAGAGTCAGCTTACCAGGGTCAGTCCAACTGTCAGGCCAAGTGTTGCTCTTGTAGTATGATCAAGGGCAAGACTATCATCTGTCTAGAAAAGCTACGAGAAAATAATTGTCACGGGATGACGCTGGAGAGGAGAAGCAAGTACGGGGAGTCAAACATTTAATAGGGAACGGACATAGAACGAGACAGTGACAGCGTCAGCACACGGGTAACACAGACAAATTACAATCAATGCAGCAGCGGGGAACAGAGCTGGGGACTGACAAATATAGGGGAGGTAATAAACATGTGATTGAGTGAGTCCATGTGAGTCCAATATCACTGATGTAAGTGACGAGGGAAGGCAGGTGTGCGTAATTGATAATGACAGGAGTGCGTGATGCAGGGCAGCCTAGCGCCCTCGAGCGCCAGGGGGGAAGAGCAGGAGCAGGCGTGACTATAATACGCAAGAGAAGGAGGATGGCATGAAATCAAGATCAGATTTGTGGGCAGGGATTTTAGGTTCTGCTGCATCTGAAGTGAAATCTCATCTCTTTCCCGAAAATGCTAAAATATTTGGTTCTCTGGAACACACCAACCCACCTCTGCCTTAGGGCCGCAACACTGTTATAAATACTGGTGCTGTTGTTACAGAATTCATTCAGTTACCATGGCAACCCGATCATTCCCAAAATGTGGAAAGGTGAGGCACACACACACCCAAAGACAAACAAATAGACAGACCGACACAGACACGCATGCACATTAAAATGTTACAGGATTAAAAAGCTCCAATACTCATCATGTCAGTCAGTCATCAAAGCCAGAGCTCATGTGACGAGCAGGGATAGCAGATTTATGAAATATATTTTTTAGATATGTGAGAAACAGATTATCATCTCTGGTGCTGATTTACTAAACAAAAATATAAGTGCAACATGCAACCATTTTATTGGTTTTACTGCGTTACAGTTCATATAAAGAAATCAGTCAATTTAAATAAATTCGCTAGGCCCTAATCTATGGACTTCAAATGACTGGGCAGCAGAGCCGGTCCTGACCTCCCTGGGGCCCTCAGCAAAATTCTACTAAGGGGCCCTCATACTTGACCTTTGAGCCATGTAAACCATTTGCTATTGCCACACAGTCACACCTGACACCCCAGTGCTCCCACTACAATCCTCCCTCCTTTAAAACAGTTTGCTCCATCTATTGGTCTAAGAATAAGTGGACCTATACAGAACAGAATGAGGTATCAACAAAAAATATTTATTGAATAGAATATGTTCTATAGAATCTTAAGATAAGTCAATATAACATTAACATACATAAGAAATTGTAGAAAATATAAAATTGAGAAAATAATAAAATATAACACTGAGCTTTGGCTCTGCTGCCTGGTAATTAGTGTAGTCCTCAAAATATTATACAAATAGCTTTGTCTATACAATGTAAACATATTGTTTACAGACAGATTATTTCACTTATTATTCACTTTATCACAATTCCAGTGGATCAGAAGTTTACATACACTAAGTTGACTGTGCCTTTAAACAGCTTGGTAAATGCCAGATAATGATGTCATGGCTTTAGAAGCTTCTGATAGGCTAATTGACATCATTGAGTCAATTGGAGGTGTACCTGTGGATGTATTTCAAGGCCTACCTTCAAAGCCTCTTTGCTTGACATCATGGGAAAATCAAAAGAAATCAGCCAAGATCTCAGAATAGAAATTGAAGACCTGTCACGACTTCAGCCGAAGTTGGCTCCTCTCCTTGTTCGGGCGGCGTTCGGCAGTCGACGTCACCGGCTTTCTAGCCATCGCCGCTCCATTTTTCATGTATCCATTTGTTTTGTCTTGTTCCCTGCACACCTGGCTTTCATTCCCCAACCAATCTACATGTATTTATTCCTCTGTTCCACATCATGTCTTTGTGTAAGATTGTTTGTGTCACGTGTTTGTGGTTGAAGCGCCAGACTGGTTTGTTTTTTCCGTGGTATTTCACGAAGATGTTTATTTTTAAACATAATTCTTGTGACTGTTTTGTGCGTTTTGCACTGCCTCAATAAAGTGTGCGCCTGTTCACAAATCTCTGCTCTCCTGCACCTGACTTCACTACCAGTACGCACACACCTGACTAGACCTCCACAAGTCTGGTTCATCCTTGGGAGCAATTTCCAAACGCTTGAAGGTACCACGTTCATCTGTACAAAGAATAGTACACAAGTATAAACACCATGAGACCATGCAGTGTCATACAAGTCAGGAAGGAGACGCGTTCTGTCTCCTAGAGATGAACATACTTTGGTGTGAAAAGTGCAAATCAAACCCACAACAACAGCAAAGAACCTTGTGAAGATTGTGGAGGAAACAGGTACAAAAGTATCTATATCCACAGTAAAACGAGTCCTATATTTCATAACCTGAAAGGCCGCTCAGCAAGGAAGAAGCCACTGCTCCAAAACTGCCATAAAAAAGCAAGACTACGGTATGCAATTGCACATGGGGACAAAGATCGTACTTTTTGGAGAAATGTCCTCTGGTCTGATGAAACCATTTTTTATTTTATTTTTTTATTTCACCTTTATTTAACCAAGTAGGCTAGTTGAGAACAAGTTCTCATTTGCAACTGCGACCTGACCAAGATAAAGCATAGCAGTGTGAACAGACAACACAGAGTTACACATGGAGTAAACAATTAACAAGTCAATAACACAGTAGAAAAAAAGGGGAGTCTATATACAATATGTGCAAAATAAATGAGGAGGTAGGCGAATAATTACAATTTTGCAGATTAACACTGGAGTGATAAATGATCAGATGGTCATGTACAGGTAGAGATATTGGTGTGCAAAATAGCAGAAAAGTAAATAAATAAAAACAGTGTGGGGATGAGGTAGGTGAAAATGGGTGGGCTATTTACCAATAGACTATGTACAGCTGCAGCGATCGGTTAGCTGCTCAGATAGCTGATGTTTGAAGTTGGTGAGGGAGATGAAAGTCTCCAACTTCAGCGATTTTTGCAATTCGTTCCAGTCACAGGCAGCAGAGTACTGGAACGAAAGGCGGCCAAATGAGGTGTTGGCTTTAGGGATGATCAGTGAGATACACCTGCTGGAGCGCGTGCTACAGATGGGTGTTGCCATCGTGACCAGTGAACTGAGATAAGGCGGAGCTTTACCTAGCATGGACTTGTAGATGACCTGGAGCCAGTGGGTCTGGTGACGAATATGTAGCAAGGGCTAGCCGACTAGAGCATACAAGTCGCAGTGGTGGGTGGTATAAGGTGCTTTAGTGACAAAACGGATGGCATTGTGATAAACTGCATCCAGTTTGCTGAGTAGAGTGTTGGAAGCAATTTTGTAGATGACATCGCCGAAGTCGAGGATCGGTAGGATAGTCAGTTTTACTAGGGTAAGCTTGGCGGCGTGAGTGAAGGAGGCTTTGTTGCGGAATAGAAAGCCGACTCTTGATTTGATTTTCGATTGGAGATGTTTGATATGAGTCTGGAAGGAGAGTTTGCAGTCTAGCCAGACACCTAGGTACTTATAGATGTCCACATATTCAAGGTCGGAACCATCCAGGGTGGTGATACTAGTCGGGCATGCGGGTGCAGGCAGCGATCGGTTGAAAAGTATGCATTTGGTTTTACTAGCGTTTAAGAGCAGTTGGAGGCCACGGAAGGAGTGTTGTATGGCATTGAAGCTCGTTTGGAGGTTAGATAGCACAGTGTCCAATGACGGGCCGAAAGTATATAGAATGGTGTCGTCTGCATAGAGGTGGATCAGGGAATCGCCCACAGCAAGAGCAACATCATTGATATATACAGAGATATATACAGAGAATAGAGTCAGCCCGAGAATTGAACCCTGTGGCACCCCCATAGAGACTGCCAGAGGACCGGACAGCATGCCCTCCGATTTGACACACTGAACTCTGTCTGCAAAGTAATTGGTGAACTAGGCAAGGCAGTCATCCGAAAAACCGAGGCTACTGAGTCTGCCGATAAGAATATGGTGATTGACAGAGTCAAAAGCCTTGGCAAGGTCGATGAAGACGGCTGCACAGTACTGTCTTTTATCGATGGCGGTTATGATATTGTTTAGTACCTTGAGTGTGGCTGAGGTGCACCCGTGACTGGCTCGGAAATCAGATTGCACCGCGGAGAAGGTACGGTGGGATTCCAGATGGTCAGTGACCTGTTTGTTGACTTGGCTTTCGAAGACCTTAGATAGGCAGAGCAGGATGGATATAGGTCTGTAACAGTTTGGGTCCAGGGTGTCTCCCCCTTTGAAGAGGGGGATGACTGCGGCAGCTTTCCCAATCCTTGGGGATCTCAGACGATATGAAAGAGAGGTTGAACAGGCTGGTAATAGGGGTTGCGACAATGGCGGCGGATAGTTTCAGAAATATAACTGTTTGGCCATAATGACCATCGTTATGTTTGGAGGAAAACAGGGAGCTTGCAAGCCGAAGAACACCATCCCGACTGAGAAGCACGGGGGTGGCAGCATCATGTTGTGGGGGTGCTTTGCTGCAGGAGGGACTGGTGCACTTCACAAAATAGATGGCATCATGAGGAAAGAAAATTATGTGGATATATTGAAGCAACATCTCAAGACATCAGTCAGGAAGTTAAAGCTTGGTCACAAATGGGTCTTCCAAATGGACAATGACCCCAAGCATACTTCCAAAGGTGTAGCAAAATGGCTTAAGGACAAAAAAGTCAAGGTATTGGAGTGGCCATTAAAATAAAGTGGTGATCCTAACTGGCATAAAAAAAGGGAATTTTTAAATGGATTAAATGTCAGGAAAATTGAGTTTAAATGTATTTGGCTAAGGTGTATTTAAACTTCCGACTTCAACTGTATGTCTCACAATAGTCAAATAAAACTTATACAGCTGTGTGATTAACTTTGGTTCCCTCTACAGCCTGAGCATTTTCAGCATCAGCATGGCCACCAGTCTATCTGGACTGTCTGGAAGAAATCTAGAAAGTATGTCACATAGTTAGTTAAACAGTCATTTACACAAATGCACTTCTGCGATACAATCTTACATGTTACTAAGTGTGTAAACATTTTAATGTTTGAATTAAAATCTTACCATCAAAATATTCCTCTTCTGCACTTTCTTTAGGCAAAATCATCAATGATGTCATCATAGGACATGTGTTTCCCTACATCATGATTTATGGTCATGATGACCAGACCACTCAAACGTTCCTGTGACATGGAAGACCTGAGGTAGCTTTTGATGAGCTTTCATTTTGAAAAGCTCCTCTCTGCCGATGCTACTGTTACTGGTAGGGTGACTGCAATTCTTCGGGCCATCCAAAGGTTAAGATAGAGTTCTTCCAGGTTTTTCTCACTGAGAAGAGAAAGCAGCTCAAAGGTAGTCATCTTATCTGTTGGCATTACTCTAAGTATCCTTACTCTAAGTTATGACAGGGCTGACAATTTGATTAACACCTTACATGGCAAGTGTCCTGCAGGAAATCTGCGCTACAATAATGGATGAGTTTCTGACTCATTCTGTAGCTTCCCCCTTCCAATCCTTGATTTTGAATCTTACTGTTAGCACATATGAGTGCACGGCTTGGTACAATAAATCAATCAAATGTATTTATAACGCCCTTTTTACATCAGCAGATGTCACAAAGTGCTTATACAGAAACCCAGCCTAAAACCCTAAACAGCAAGGAATGCAGATGTAGAAGAACAGTGGCTAGGAAAACCCCCCTAGAAAGGCAGGAACCTACAGTAGGAAGAAACCTAGAGAAGAACCAGGCTCTGAGGCGTGGCCAGTCCTCTTCTGGCAGTGCCGGATGGAGAGTATGGCCACTAAGGCCAGATTGTTCTTCATGATGTTCAAACATTCATAGATGACCAGCAGGGTCAAATAATACAGTACCATAAAGGACCTAGCATCAGTGGATCATGGGTGAATCAATGGATGGTGCACACACATAGTCTATGTATGTAGGTCATCTGACTGCAGGCCATGAGTGCGTAAGTCGCTCAGCTCAAGCCGGTTGAGACCGGACTGTGGTGGACGTAGGGGTGGGGGTGGGCAGGAGTCACATGGCTTTCCCCCAGGCGCTGTGTGCCCTCCATGGGGCATCATCGAGTCGCTCTCCACAGCCTAGGCCTCCATCAGCCCACTAAACATTACACCCGCAAATCAGATTTCGCAGACGTCATCGGCCCATCTCAACATTCTCTCTCTGAGTCTCTATGTGTGCACATTCACTAGATATTCAACATGGACCTCGATTTGCCCCTTGAGGGTGGATGAAATCTACTGTCTCTCTCTCCCTCTATCATTCCACTTTTCTACCTCCACTATCTCTCCCTCTAAAGACCTCATATTGAGCCCATCATCAGCCTCTCAGTCAAGTACAAAGAATATCTGGTGTTTCTAAACCACTTTTGCAAGCTGTCACTGCTCAGTTTTCAGCTCCACTACTAATAAAAACCTCTAAGCCTATCTATATACACTGTTACAAATATCTCACACATTCAACTAACCTTATCCTGTTTATCCATTGCTAATAATATGTAACTGTTGCCACCCACCTAGTCTTTGTATAAACCCCCTGAGCACACCATGTCATTTAAATGTAGTTAATTGTGTAATAATTGGTTGAGACGTTGATCAATGAGATTACAACCTATACAGTATTCACCACATCAAAAAGACAGCCAAAAATTGGTTGAATTTCCAATGTGTTATCACTATGCTTTCAACCATCTAAAAGCACAACCAAATTCCAATGGAAAAACAATGTCTGATTATTGGTTTATTCACCCAAATGTCTATCACTGTGCTTTCAACCATTTAAAATCTCAGCAAAGTTAAAATGGGAATACAATGACATTTTGTTTAATTATACAACAGATTAATGTGTTATCACTGTGCTCCATCTAATGACCTGGATTGCAGCTGAGATTACATTAAAAGTACATGGTGTAAGTGATCAATGCCTTTTGAGATTCTGCACAGATTATTATCTTCACACACCTGCGATGACCTATGCATGCTATCTTGAACATGCATGTTTTATATGATTACATAAGAAAACATTTATAGTTACAGTAACCTCAAAATGTGGCCATGGATGTGTTACTAATTTTAAGGTTGCATTTTACATTAGTTTGTAAGATATCCTTAATTTTAGGCTATTTACTGTATTACAAAAGTAATATTGAAATGTGTTAGTTTGACAATGAAACCATTTAAAGGAGATGTATCTACTGCTTGGGTGGTTCCGTCTGAGCCAATGGCTTAATCCCATTCTTAACCTTTATTTTTGGTTGAGTTGGTGATGTGAATCCAACATAGAATTTGTTAACTTGTCAACAAATTAATAGGCTATTTGTTGTATTTCAAAAGTTATATTGAATTGTGTTTGGTTGCCAATACAACCAAATATCAACATTTGAAGGATGGAAGGTTCCATCTGTGCCACTGACTTGGTTTGGCTTTTCCACATAGATTCCACCAGTGGCGTTTCTCTGTGTTTCATTATTTTCCTACAATTTGCAAGAGGCTGAATGTATCTCACAGGAGAAGGCATCCGAGCGAGTGAAACAGCACCCCTCTGTCTCTCTACGTCTATCTGATGCTGACTGGTCCAGTATGATATTGTTGCCGCCAGTAGCATTGAATGCAAGGGAAGCCAGCTAGCATTATAAAACATTTTCAAATCAGCGTTGAGCTAAACTGAGCGAGTTTAACTGTGAATGGTCCTGGCAAACCCCCAAAATAGTGTCAGGGGAAACCAGCTTGGATTTTGTCGTCACTCCTATCAAATCCCATTCAGAGCACACATCAAGAAAAACTTGTATTGTTACATCTCGTTGTGTTGTCCTCCGGTGGCTAGCTAAAAGTGGCCCTTTTCTAAATTAGCCATGGATGGAGATAGTGATATGGACTTGTAGTTTTACTTAATTCTCCGTACTGGCCAATTATTATAACGGCGATTCTGATCCAATCATACATTTATACATTGGACTAAGGTTGTGCCCCTGGGTGAGTAGGGTAAGTCAACATGTTTTTCTACTTGCACGAACATGCATGCACAGACACACATACACACACAGAAATCAGAACCATGGACAGACGCATCATATTTATCTTACGTTGATTGGACTAACTTGTTTTGGTATATTTTAGTTGTCACTGTATTAGACTAAGCATAGGTGATTTGATGATGTTAAAATGTTGAAGTTGAAATGGTGCTGGAATATTGGAGGCAGCTCCTGTTTTCTTTGCGACTTGTGGTAACGCTCTCTGTTTCTAAATCAATAGTTGTTTAGAGGTCTGAAAATGTCATAACCATTAACTTGCTTGGCCATGCTTAGGGGATGTAACTGTCTGTTGCTGTACATGCAATATGCTTTGTGGACTTCACTGGACAGAGGCTGCTATCTGGTTTTATTCTGCTTCTATGTCTTCTTATTGTCTCTGTCTCTAGGCCTATATATCACGGTCGCAAGTCATATGAATTGACATGTTATAGAGCAAACAACGCAATTATCACAACACATAGGTTGTAATATGGCTTTTTGGGGGGTGGGGGGCTTGTCTTCCCCAGTGATTTTACGCATGTCCCGCTACTGAATTCTACATCACAATACATTGAAAAACTAGTTGGTTCAACCACTTTGTGCAGTGGGAATCTATCTTGTTTCACAGGCCTTTCAGTGGTGACCCCACCCATCCCTCTTGTTTCTATGAGCAAGCAGCAGGCTGAGCCATGCCTGTAATGTGAAGCAGCATTCCTCACATACTTTCCACATCATCAAGCCTTCTGTGGTTTTACCCTACCCAGCTCAGTATTTTACAATCCCGGAAAGCGGATTTGGATATGGAATAAAGGTTCTGCGCCACTCGGAAATAACGGCTCCCAATACGAGGGTCAGAGAGAACATGTAAGCCCAAGACGTTTCTTAGGGAGATTCCCATGGCAACTACTTGCATCAGCCAACATCACACCACTCCCTGGTTGTACCAGCCAACTGTTTTACACAATGCCAAATGTTTTCCATTCTTGTTGTTTTCCAGGATTGGTGAGAATAATCGAGCTTGGGTGGGCCCTAATGCGAAGATCATAAAAGTGCTAGAACACTCGTGGGAGTCACAGACGTCTCAGCCGGGCAGAAAATGTACAAACCAAAACACATAAACTGCGTAATAGGATAAACTCTTAACTTCCCTAGGATAGGGGGCAGCATTTGGAATTTTGGATGGAAAGCATGCCCAAATTCAACTGCCTGCTACTCATCCCCAGAAGATAAGATATGCATATTATTAGTGGATTTGGATAGAAAACACTGAAGTTTCTAAAATGGTTTGAATCATGTCTGTGAGTATAACAGAACTTATGTAGCAGGCGAAACCCCGAGGACAAACCATTCAGATTTTTTTATTTTTGAGGTCACTCTCTTTTCAATGAGTGTTCATTGGGAATCCAGATTTCTAAGGGACTTGCTTGTAGTTCCTACCTCTTACACTGGATGTCACCAGTCTTTAGAAATTGGTTGAGGTTATTCCTTTGTGTAATGAAGAAGTACGGCCATCTTGAACGAGTGTCACTTCATGTGTACTGTTTGATAGAGGCGCATGACCAGAAAGCATGCTTCAGTTTGTTTTCTTCCTGTATTGAACACAGATCATCCCCGTCTTCAATTTTATTGATTATTTACTTTAGAAAATACCTAAAGTTGTATTACAAAAGTAGTTTGAAATGTTTTCGCAAAGTTTACAGGTAACTTTTGAAATATTTTGTAGTCACGTTGCGCAAGTTGGAACCAGTGTTTTTAGGATTAAATGCGCCAAATAAATGGACATTTTGGATATATATGGACGGAATTAATCGAACAAAAGGACCATTTGTGGTGTTTATGGGACATATTGGAGTGCCAACAGAAGAAGCTCGTTAATGGTAAGGCATGATTTATATTTTTATTTCTGCATTTTGTTTCGCACCTGCAGGGTTAAAATATGTTTTCTCTCTTTTGTTTATGGAGGTGCTATCCTCAGATAATAGCATCGAACTACTGAATATAAGATCAGTGTCAACTCACCATCAGTACGACCAAGAATATGTTTTCCGCGACGCGGATCCTGTGTTCTGCCTTACAAACAGGACAACGGAATGGATCGCATGCAGCGACCCAAAAAAAACGACTCCGAAAAAGAGGGAAACGAGGCGGTGTTCTGGTCAGACTCCGAAAAAGGGCACATCGCGCACCACTTCCCAGCATTCTTCTTGCCAATGTCCAGTCTCTCGACAACAAGGTTGACGAAATCCGAGCAAGGGTGGCATTCCAGAGGGACATCAGAGACTGCAACGTTCTCTGCTTCACGGAAACATGGCTTACTGGGAAGACGCTATCCAGGGCGGTGCAGCCAACGGGTTTCTCCACGCATCGCGCCGACAGAAACATACATCTCTCTGGTAAGAAGAGTGGCGGGGGGCGTATGCCTCATGACTAACGGGACATGGTGTGATGAAGGAAACATACAGGAACTCAAATCCTTCTGTTCACCTGATTTAGAATTCCTCACAATCAAATGTAGACCGCATTATCTTCCAAGAGAATTCTCTTCGATTATAATCACAGCCGTATATACCCCCCCCCAAGCAGACACATCGATGGCTCTGAACGAACTTTATTTAACTCTTTGCAAACTGGAAACCATTTATCCGGAGGCTGCATTCATTGTAGCTGGGGATTTTAACAAAGCTAATCTGAAAACAAGACTCCCTAAATTTTATCAGCATATCGATTGCGCAACCAGGGGTGGTAAAACCTTGGATCATTGTTACTCTAACTTCTGCGACGCATATAAGGCCCTGCCCCGCCCCCCTTTCGGGAAAGCTGACCACGACTCCATTTTGCTGATCCCTGCCTACAGGCAGAAGCTAAAACAAGAGGCTCCCACGCTGAGGTCTGTCCAACGCTGGTCAGACCAAGCTGACTCTACACTCCAAGACTGCTTCCATCACGTGGACTGGGACATGTTTCGTATTGCGTCAGATGGAAATATTGACGAATACGCTGATTCGGTGTGCGAGTTCATTAGAACGTGCGTCGAAGATGTCGTTCCCATAGCAACGATTAAAACATTCCCTAACCAGAAACCGTGGATTGATGGCAGCATTCGCGTGAAACTGAAAGCGCGAACCACTGCTTTTAATCAGGGCAAGGTGTCTGGTAACATGTCCGAATATAAACAATGCAGCTATTCCCTCCGCAAGGCTATTAAACAAGCAGTACAGAGACAACGTGGAATCTCAATTCAATGGCTCAGACACAAGAGGCATGTGGCAGGGTCTACAGTCAATCACGGACTACAAGAAGAAACCCAGCCCAGTCACGGACCAGGATGTCTTGCTCCCAGGCAGACTAAATTACTTTTTTGCCCGCTTTGAGGACAATACAGTGCCACTGACACGGCCTGCAACGAAAACATGCGGTCTCTCCTTCACTGCAGCCGAGGTGAGTAAACGTGTTAACCCTCGCAAGGCTGCAGGCCCAGACGGCATCCCCAGCCGCGCCCTCAGAGCATGCGCAGACCAGCTGGCCGGTGTGTTTATGGACATATTCAATCAATCCCTATACCAGTCTGCTGTTCCCACATGCTTCAAGAGGGCCACCATTGTTCCTGTTCCCAAGAAAGCTAAGGTAACTGAGCTAAACGACTACCGCCCCGTAGCACTCACTTCCGTCATCATGAAGTGCTTTGAGAGACTAGTCAAGGACCATATCACCTCCACCCTACCTGACACCCTAGACCCACTCCAATTTGCTTACCGCCCAAATAGGTCCACAGACGATGCAATCTCAACCACACTGCACACTGCCCTAACCCACCTGGACAAGAGGAATACCTATGTGAGAATGCTGTTCATCGACTACAGCTTGGCATTCAACACCATAGTACCCTCCAAGCTCGTCATCAAGCTCGAGACCCTGGGTCTCGACCCCGCCCTGTGCAACTGGGTATTGAACTTCCTGACGGGCCGCCCCCAGGTGGTGAGGGTAGGCAACAGCATCTCCTCTCCGCTGATCCTCAACACGGGGGCCCCACAAGGGTGCGTTCTGAGCCCTCTCCTGTACTCCCTGTTCACCCACGACTGCGTGGCCACGCACGCCTCCAACTCAATCATCAAGTTTGCGGACGACACAACAGTGGTAGGCTTGATTACCAACAACGACGAGACGGCCTACAGGGAGGAGGTGAGGGCCCTCTGAGTGTGGTGTCAGGAAAATAACCTCACACTCAACGTCAACAAAACTAAGGAGATGATTGTGGACTCCAGGAAACAGCAGAGGGAACACCCCCCTATCCACATCGATGTTACAGTAGTGGAGAGGGTAGCTAGTTTTAAGTTCCTCGGCATACACATCACAGACAAACTGAATTGGTCCACTCACACTGACAGCGTCGTGAAGAAGGCGCAGCAGCGCCTCTTCAACCTCAGAAGGCTGAAGAAATTCGGCTTGTCACCAAAAGCACTCACAAACTTCTACAGATGCACAATCGAGAGCATCCTGGTGGGCTGTATCACCGCCTGGTATGGCAACTGCTCCGCCCTCAACCGTAAGGCTCTCCAGACGGTAGTAAGGACTGCACAATGCATCACCGGGGGCAAACTACCTGCCCTCCAGGACACCTACACCACCCGATGTTACAGGAAGGCCATAAAGATCATCAAGGACATCAACCACCCGAACCACTGCCTGTTCACCCCGCTATCATCCAGAAGGCGAGGTCAGTACAGGTGCATCAAAGCTGGGACCGAGAGACTGAAAAACAGCTTCTATCTCAAGGCCATCAGACTGTTAAACAGCCACCACTAACATTGAGTGGCTGCTGCCAACACACTGTCATTGACACTGACCCAACTCCAGCCACTTCAATAATGGGAATTGATGGGAAATGATGTAAATATATCACTAGCCACTTTAAACAATGCTACCTTATATAATGTTACTTACCCTACATTATTCATCTCATATGTATGTATATACTGTACTATACATCATCGACTGCATCCTTATGTAATACATGTATCACTAGCCACTTTAACTATGCCACTTTGTTTACTTTGTCTACACACTCATCTCATATGTATATACTGTACTCGATACCATCTACTGTATGCTGCTCTGTACCATCACTCATTCATATATCCTTATGTACATATTCCTTATCCCCTTACACTGTGTATAAGACAGTAGTTTTGGAATTGTTAGTTAGATTACTTGTTGGTTATCACTGCATTGTCGGAACTAGAAGCACAAGCATTTCGCTACACTCGCATTAACATCTGCTAACCATGTGTATGTGACAAATAAAATTTGATTTGATTGATTTTGATTTTTCGTTTTCCTTCGCCGAAAAGCCTGTTTGAAATCTGACATGTTGGCTGGATTCACAACACGTGTAGCTTTAATTTGGTATCTTACATGTGTGAACTCATGAAAATTTGATTTTATAGGAATTTATTTGAATTTGGCGCTCTGCATTTTCTCTGGCTTTTGGCCAAGTGGGACGCTACCGTTCCACATACCCCAGAGAGGTTAAAGAGTGTGATGCATGTAATGAAACATGTCGTTCTTATTTTCCCTGTGGGCACTCTTAGACCCTAAGACTAGTGCATGACAGGTAAAGGGACATTCACTATCAGATTACTATGAGGTGACTCCATCATCCACGCCTGTACAGAGTGACACATTTTCCCACAGGTTGTCTTATTTAAACTGACTTACTGCAGATGTGGTGTGCCATGGTGACAACAGTATTTCAGTGGTCAATTTAACAGCCCTTTCACTTTAATTTATCGTCTTTCATCCCACAAACCAATGTTCCCTCTAAACTGTGCTGCTGCGCAGCTCCCCGATATTCTGCTGAGAGCAGAATATCAACCCATGGAGAGAAGCACCAGATTGAATTTCACTCAAATTTCTAGTTTTCCCTGTTACCCAGCCCGTACTCCATCTGATTCAATGAATGATGGAGCTGAGTTTGCCTTTTTTCCAAAATGTAACTGAAGATTCTCCAAATCTTTTTATTGTCATTACTTATGCCATTTATCTTTGTTCCATAGTGTAGTTTCTTCTTCTTTTAACTCAGTTTAGTTACATGATTTATCAATTTGCCGTACATTTGCTAATCGGTTGTGCAGCCAGACTTATTTGCCATTCCTTTTGCCTCATCCCTCTCAACCATACAATTTTTCAATTCCTCATCAATCCATGAGGATTTAACCATTTTTACAGTCATGTTCTTAGTGGGTGCATGCATATTATTGACTGAGATAAGCAATTTCATAAATGTGTGAAGTGCAACATCTGTTTGCTCCTCCTTACACACCACGGACCAACAAATATTCTTTACATCAACAACACATCAACTACAAAACGTCTTGTATGACCTCTTATACACTATTTTAGGCACAGCCTTTGGAACTTAGTTTTTTCCTAGATGTGACTACTATGTTGTGATCATTACATCTGATGGATCTGGATAGTGCTTTCAAGAACATTTCTGCAGCATTAGTAAAGATGTGATCAATCCATGTTGATGATTTTATTCCTGTGCTGTTTGTAACTTCCCTGGTAGGTTGACTGATAATTTGAACCAGGTTGCAGGCACTGGTCAATGTTTGAAGCTTTTTCTTGAGTGGGCAGCTTGATGAAAGCCAGTCAATTTTTAAATCACCCAGAAAATATACCTCCCTGTTGATAGCACATACATTATCAAGCATTTCACACGTTATCCAGATAGTGACTTTTAGCACTTGGTGGTCTATAGTAGCTTCCCACCAGAATGTGCTTTAGGCGAGGCAGATGAACCTGTAGCTATATTACTTCAACAGTATTTAACATGAGATCCTCTCTAATCTTTACAGGAATGTGGTTCTGAATATAAACAGCAACAACTCCACCACTGGCATTTCTGTATTTTTTGTAAATGTTAAAACCTTGTATTGCTACCACAGTATCACCAAAGGTATTGTCTACGTGATTTTCAGAGAGAGTCAGAATATGAACATCATCTGTAACTAACAAGTTATTAATATCATGAACCTTGTTTCTTAAGCTACATCTGTTAACTTGGGCTATTTTGAGCACTTTTCTGGGATGCTTGCTTGTTTTCATTTCTTTACTGGGAAGCTTAGCAGAAGTATATATTCTCATGTTATTTATGTTAGTGCAGGGTGAGCATAATGCTAAAGCATTGATAATCATTGTCTCAACGCAGGCTTATAATAGCAATGGTCTGTTTGCATATAGGCCTACTGCAGCTCTGATTGGTTATGCCGGTCTCTGCAGAGTATGGCTGAGTCGTGTTAATGTTATAGAATCCTACTCCGTGTCAATGTAATAGAATCCTACTCCGATTTGTTCTGCCTACAACAAAATCTCTTGCATAGTTTTGTTTTGGTATGTTGGCATTAAAAGTGGCGAGTATTACGTTGATTCGATCACAATTGCCAATGGAAACGTTGATAGTGTTAACAGGGAAAACTTTAGAACGTTGAGTGAAGTTCAATCTTGTGCTTCTCTCTGTGGGCTGATATTTCCTCTGGACTTGCCAGGTAGTCCCATGGAGCTCCATCGCAGTCTTAGGGCTACTGTGCACCGTTGAGGGAACATTGGTTGAGAGTAGATGCGCTTGCTCAGAGATCAAAGCAAGAGCTTCATGTAGCCACTTGTGCACATTTTGTTCATATCCTTTGCTAGTTGGTGAGATTAGCCCAGCTATAGATCATTTGTAGTAAGCAAGTGGGGAGTGATTGTTTCCTACAAGAGCACAAAACATTTGTATTTCTAGCCATCATTGAAAAGCAAGTCAGGTCAAGATTTCATTTTTTTGTCAAAGGGGCAGTGTTGTATTTTGAGACAGTTTATTTAAGCCTGAATAGCCAATAGGCAGAGGGTATCATAATTTGTCTGATTCTCTGTAATAATGGAAAGGGAATAATAATGCATTTTATTTAATGAAGTGGTTTCTTTAATCAAACAACACAAAAATATTTTCAGTCACCAATAGTGCATAAACAGGTTATTGTCAAGCTCAAATAGCCACAGTAGCCTACTTGGCCACTGTTAAAACTAACTTAAGGTGGGTGCAGCCTCAGTGTTCACAGTAAACGCGTGCTGGAAATTGCACAAAATTTTCACAACGTTCAAGTTTGCACTCAGCAGACCTGAAAATTAGAGGGAACATTGCCACTGACCCCTCTTATTTTCCATCACCCTGTGCCCCCACCCATCCCTTTCCTAGAAGTACTATGCACTCAATGACAGACAGAAAAGTGCTTTTACCACAAATGTCTTTATTTTTCTTCCAACATACTAGTGACACACAGGTCTACAAGAGAGGTATCTTGCAAAAAACAACATTCACTAGTCATTATCAGAACAGTAATATGGAATGTAGTCATCATTGCTCCATTTTGTTTAAATTTCTTTGTTTATTTTGAAGAAATATGACAAATAAATAAAGTCTATAGTCTTTGTATTTATTGTCCTTATCAATATATTATTGTGTTCAGTCACCATTTCAGGAATGAAGAGGAGCAAATCAGACAAAAACAAAGAAAATGACAAAGTAATGATGTTATACCCTTATAAACCCCCACTTTAAATGTCTTTGATTTAGGGATTAAACAGTACGGGGGGTTATTGTTGACAAAAGGTAGAAATCCATTTTTTTTCACCTAAATCTTATTCTCCTTCCATGCGTTGTTATTTTTGTAAATCCAGACGGCCAAAAGTATAACAAAATTCTGTTCGTTGCTGGGGTCTGCAGAAACACTAGAAGAAATACAAAAATCAGCCATTGGAGAGTGAGGAGTTGCCAACTGACCAGCCTAGCCTCGTTCAGCCTGTACAGAAGCAACCCCCACTCGTGTGTGCTGTGCTGTTGGGGGAACAGCAGTCCAAACGCCATCCACAAACACTTCACATCACCATACAGTCTAAAAGCATCAAGTACAACCTCCAGAACTACACTTCAGCTTTTGGTCCCTCTCTCAGAGTGACCATACAGTAAAGAAAACAGTCTAACCGAGGAACAGAGAGGAGGACAGGATGCTACATGAGTCCCTGAGCCTGTTAATATACCAGTCTCAGACACTATCACTTCCATTACATAGAAAATAAAGAGGAAGAAAGAGGAAGAACAGTCACAGAGACAAGTTGCAAACGAGTGCACAAGCAGTCCTGTTGGTGTTGGTTCGGGGCGGTACGGGACCGACCCCATCACCAACCCTGGAGCTTCCTGTATCTCCACTACAGTAGGTGGGGGGGGGGGTCAGACCCCCGGCTGTGTCGTGGCCATTAGGACCAGGCCAATGGCGGAGGAGGGCAGACCAAGGCTACAGCTCAGTGCTGTTATTCCCAGGTTCGATTAGAGTTTTCCAGAGTGGAGGCTCAGTCTTTAGTCGGCGCTGTGCTCCTCCAGCTGGGAGATGATAGTGATGAGGTTCTGCAGGCCGAAGATGTAGCCGCTGTCCTGACCCTCATGCACCACACTGTCCTCCCCGTAATGGCGGCACGTCGTGTGGGCAAAATCTATCATCCTCACATCCACCACCGGGCTGCTGGCCTCCCCTCCTCCACCGCGGGATGAGCGACCAGCGCTTCCCTTACTGCTGCCATTACTGCTCCCACCAGCACTGCTGCCAGCTGGCGATCCACGGGGGAACCCAAATGCACCTTCTTTCTCTTCCTCCTCTTCCTCATCTGAGGGCTCGTCATCGTCACCCTCCTCTCCTCCGCGGTGGCGGGGTCGGGTGGGGGCACAGGTGCGGGGGGGCTCCCCATCATAGATGATGAGGAGGGAGGAGGAGTAGAAGCGGTAAGACTCGCAGGACTCCAGGGTTTCCTGCATCTCCCTGAGCTTCCACAGCACCGGGGAGAGCAGCTCGTGCCGCAGACGCTGCCCATCGTGGAAGAACTGGAACAGGGCCTCCTTGAAGCCCGGCAGGCTCAGCTTACGCCCATGGTACTTGTTCATGAACATCAACTGGCCTGAGTCTGACTGGTACACCTGCATGCCACAAAGGCGGACACCGATGGAGGCGGAAGTGCTCTGTTGACATTTGCGAATCTGATTGGCCTTCTTCTCCTCTGACGCATCGTCACCATGCTGCCGTGTGCCCATCTTCAGGTCCAGCACGCACGGCACCGCGTGACGCCATGTCAGGTTCTCCAACAGGATGAATTTGTATTGGTTGCGGTGTTTGGAGTTCTCCTTCATCCTCTGGAGGTGCTGCTGGTGGCATTTCAGACTCCAGGGGTTGTGTTTAATTTGCTTCTGATCCAGACTGTAGCAGAGAACCTCAGCCTGCTGCTGTGCCTCCGCACTGTTATGACTACACACAGAGCGGGAAAAGAGGTTAGACCCCCTCACCATACATCTTTGCTGCATGTTGGTGTTTGGATATATAGTATGTGTATGGATGTAAGTGTATGAGCTCACCTTTTGCTCTTGTTCTCTTTAGTGCTCTGTCTGGCCCGGTCTTTGCTGTATTTGTCATTCTCCAGCAGTAGGGACGATGTCTTCTTGTTACCCCATTTGATCATCTTGCTCTTGGGCTCGCAGTCGGCTGAGGGGTCCTTGTTTTCCAGGTTCTCTGGTTCATTGTGGAGGGGATAGGCAATGAGGCATAGGTTGCCCTCTTCATCTTCCTCAAAGCTGACTGACACCACACCTGAGAGAGGGGGAGATGGAGGAAAGGGGGAGAGAGAAGGATAGGAAGGTGGTTATTACCCGGCATTGGAGTTTTTATTTTATAATGTTATGATGAAGCCAAGACCTCCCCGTAACTGGGTTGTCATAGGCAGCTCTTACCCACTAGGTCCTGCCTCCAGCCAAATACACTCTGTAAAGAGAGAAGCAAACAAAACACAGGCATTCCTATGGAGGGAGCAGAGAGAGAGAGCAGGTTGGGGGGGGGGGCAAGGACACAGCAGAGATCATTGAGTGGCAACAAAAACAGTGTCCAAGTACTTCAAATGTATATGTTAAATAAATAAACAAGTAATACAAATGTGAGAATGAACCCAGGAATCAAAGAGATACACAAACACCACAGGAGGCTCGAATGTATGACACTCAGTCCAAACTTTATTAAGCAAATACTAAACCCACCCAGAACCACAAGTCAACTCATACGCATACAGTGCTACAACATTTCAAGGTAACCCAATAGAAATCACAGCAAAGATACACTGTATAAACTCAAATACAACCATGACATCACACCAGAAATGAAGACATATTCACCCAACAGTGTGGTATTCTATTATTTCATAGAGATACAAAAGTTCCATCAAGTGAGGCACTTTGCATACACAGCCTCTCAGACAAGACCTTTCAGGTCTGACTTGCCTTTTTATATAGTTCAATTGAAGGCAATAATCTAAACACACTAACAAATGAAAAAGGGGAGGGATTGACAGAGTGGTGTGGAGGAGGGTGGTGGTCTCCAGAACACTTTCATAGATAACTGTATACACACCGTTTCTTAGTCCAGGGATAATTTCTGTGTTCCCCAAACATGAACGCACCCCCTACCTCTATCCCAGGGTTTCCCAAACATGAACGCACCCCCTACCTCTATCCCAGGGTTTCCCAAACATGAACGCACCCCCTACCTCTATCCCAGGGTTTCCCAAACATGAACGCACCCCCTACCTCTATCCCAGGGTTTCCCAAACATGAACGCACCCCCTACCTCTATCCCAGGGTTTCCCAAACATGAACGCACCCCTACCTCTATCCCAGGGTTTCCCAAACATGAACGCACCCCCTACCTCTATCCCAGGGTTTCCCAAACATGAACGCACCCCCTACCTCTATCCCAGGGTTTCCCAAACATGAACGCACCCCTACCTCTATCCCAGGGTTTCCCAAACATGAACGCACCCCCTACCTCTATCCCAGGGTTTCCCAAACCCCCAAACAACGCACCCCCTACCTCTATCCCAGGGTTTCCCAAACATGAACGCACCCCCTACCTCTATCCCAGGGTTTCCCAAACATGAACGCACCCCCTACCTCTATCCCAGGGTTTCCCAAACATGAACGCACCCCCTACCTCTATCCCAGGGTTTCCCAAACTCGGTCCTGGGGCCACCCCTGCCTGCATGTGTTGGTTTTTGCCCTAGCATTACACAGCTGATTAAAAATAATCAAAGCTTGATGATGAATTGGCTATTTGAATCAGCCGTGCTAGGGCAAAAACCTAAACGTGTACCTGGGGGGGGACCCTGCTCTACCCAATAAACCCCCATGTGTACTGCAGCTCTTACTGCAGATTGGTGGTTTCAAGACAGGAAGAATAAAACATCACAACTGCAGGAGCTGACACATAAACCAGAAAGAGGGGGGGAGGGATTGGAAGATGGAGCGAGATAGGGAGGGGGAGTGAGATGAATATACATCATCCCATTGGATATAAACATGAAAATATGACAGCACAAAACAATAAAATCCCAGCCTTTCTGTAATATTTACACAACAAAACATCCTTGGTTAGCACTGGAGAAAAGGTTCTATGAAGCATAAAGACAGATCCTTCATTAGGGCCTATGTGTATGAGATGATACTAGGGGGGGCTAGTGACATTAAGGACAATGGAACCCAGCGCTTATCTCTCCTCTGCAGAGCCTGCCCTGAGTGATGTCATGCACAGTGATAACACTACCCTGCAACAGTTAACCCTCTACTGCCCAGGCCTGTTCCAACTGTCAGAGGGCATGTGAGGATGAGTGTTTGAGAACCTGTGACTAATGTACTTTGTGAGTATGTGAAAGTGACTGTATATGGGCAGCCTAAATGAGTTTGTAAGCGTGTGAGAATGGGTGTGTGTGTGTGTGTAAATGTTTTTGAGCAGAAGTGAACATGTGTGTTTGATGTGGAATATTTCTCAGTGTCAGATGTCTGCGCTCTTCTTTCTATATCTTCCTCTCCAAATCCCAAGGGTCTTTTTATAGTCCCACGATACATTGCTGCCGAGTCTGATACCATACTAGCGCCTCAACTCTGTCACATAACCGGAGTAGGAGTGACGCTATAGAAAGTGTGTGTGTGTGTGGTGCGTGCAAGTGTCAGGAGGCAACGAGTGTAGCTTCATGGTAAATGGAAAAACTAAACAGAATGTGATATTCCACCCAAGGTGTGTGTGTGTGTGTGTGTATGTATTTATTTTCCATGACAGTCATCTCTCCCACTTTGTCTAATGCAAAATACCCTGTCCTTTGATAAAGGGGTCACACCTAGCCGCCAGGTGATAAAGATCCTGCCATACCCCTCTCCAGTCTCCACTATTACATTACCTGCCACTGCAGAGTAGTGATGTGCATTCCGAGTCTTTTCAGTGAGCCGTCTCATTTGGCTCCGTTCACGTAAAAGAGACGTCTCATTTGGCTCCGTTCACGTAAAAGAGACGTCTCATTTGGCTCCGTTCACGTAAAAGAGACGTCTCATTTGGCTCCGTTCACGTAAAAGAGACGTCTCATTTGGCTCCGTTCACATAAAAGAGACGTCTCATTTGGCTCCGTTCACGTAAAAGAGACGTCTCATTTGATTCTGACGGCACCTAGTTCAAAATACTTCAAAATTGAACTAGAACCACTGAAAAAAAATTCATCTCCAATTTAAAGCCCAAAAGGTAGGCTACAATTTTTGTGGACCAGATTGACGCCCTCTCCCCATTATGTATCGTTTCTGCAGTGACTCACCCTCTTTAGGGGTGAGGACACCTACACCACCCGTTGTTACAGGAAGGCCATAAAGATCATCAAGGACATCAACCACCCGAACCACTGCCTGTTCACCCCGCTATCATCCAGAAGGCGAGGTCAGTACAGGTGCATCAAAGCTGGGACCGAGAGACTGAAAAACAGCTTCTATCTCAAGGCCATCAGACTGTTAAATAGCCACCACTAACATTGAGTGGCTGCTGCCAACACACTGTCATTGACACTGACCCAACTCCAGCCATTTTAATAATGGGAATTGATGGGAAATGATGTAAATATATCACTAGCCACTTTAAACAATGCTACCTTATATAATGTTACTTACCCTACATTATTCATCTCATATACATATGTATATACTGTACTCTACAACATCGACTGCATCCTTATGTAACACATGTATCACTAGCCACTTTAACTATGCCACTTTGTTTACTTTGTCTACATACTCATCTCATATGTATATACTGTACTCGATACCATCTACTGTATGCTGCTCTGTACCATCACTCATTCATATATCCTTATGTACATGTTCCTTATCCCCTTACACTGTGTATAAGACAGTAGTTTTGGAATTGTTAGTTAGATTACTTGTTGGTTATCACTGCATTGTCGGAACTAGAAGCACAAGCATTTCGCTACACTCGCATTAACATCTGCTAACCATGTGTATGTGACAAATAAAATTTGATTTGATTTGATTTAGATAATCATTTTGTTAGTTATCTGCAGAAAAACTTGTTTTGAACTTAAAAGGGCAGTAGTAGTAGGCTCCCGAGTGATGCAGTGGTCTAAGGCACTACATCTCAGTGCTAGAAGCGTCACTACAGGCCCTGGTTTGATTCTAGGCTGTATCACAACCGGCCATTATTGTGCACCACCCTATGGGACTCCCAATTGGCCCAGCGTCGTCCGGGGTTAGGATCTGGTTGGCATAGGCCGTCATTGTAAATAAGAATTTGTTCTTATCTGACTTGCCTAGTTAAATAAAAGTTTTTTTAAATGCAGATCAGGGAGACAAATGAAAAGCTTTTTCACTGATGCGATTCGGGTTCACCAAAAAGATCAATTAAAATAAATAGCCGAACGACCTCTCACTACTGCATAGCCCTGATGCATCATGGAGTCACATACTGTCTGTCCCCCACCCTCACTTAAGCACCAACATAAAACAAATTCCTTTGTGCTGTGGTAGTGCCATCTCCAGTGACCTGCTGTAATCCTAAATGCAGCCAATAATACAAAACACACCAGCCGACCATATCAGTAGAGGACCAGGGAGAATACATTTGAGAGACGGGGGTGGAGGTAGAGAAAGAGAGAAGGCAGCCTGGCCTCATAGACTAAACGTAACATAGCAAACGTAAATCCATGACACTCAAATTAGTATCATATGTTACATTTGGTCTGGTTACATAAGATAGATGGTTATTTAAGGCAAAATTAACCCAATGATTTGAGAGGTTAAATCTCATCAAGGCTAACTTCAGCATTTGAGCTAATTAGCAACTGTTCAACTACTTACTACTTTTTAGCTACTTTGCAACTACTTAGCATGTCAGCTAATCCTTCCCCAAAACTTTTAGCTAACCCTTCCTCGATCCCTTTAACCTAACTCCTAAACTTAACCTCCATACTAGCTAATGTTAGCCAGCCAGCTAATGTTGGCCATCTGGACAGAATTTGTAACATATCAAATTCTCAACCTATAGTACGTCTTACAAATTTGTAACATGTAATACATTTTGAAAATCCGTAACATATTGTATCTTGTGATCATTCGTAACATTATAGTACATTTGACAAATTCGTAACATATCATAGGAAATGGGTGATGGACATCCACAAATTAATACACGAAACGTAACATATACTAAATGGAGTATCTCAGATTTCATACAGAATAATACAAAATGATCTGATACCAGGTTGAAGCAGGAATATGGGGAGATTAATACTGGGCAGTAGCAATAGCGCACAAACACACAGCATAATGGATGTTATTCCAATGAGAGTGTTATATTGTGGGTTTAGGGTGGGATAAGGGAATAAGCTTACCTCTGTACTGGGGGGTGAACTTCCTCATCTCGGGGGGCAGGCTCTTGTAGAACTGATGTTCTCGGGGGATGAGGGGCTTGCAGATGGTCTGGTCGCCGAAACGTAGCACGCATGAGTGGCCCCCCACCTGGTGCACAAAAGGCTCAAGCATCACCCCTTTTCCGGGATAGGGGGGTGTCCCGTCTGCCTGCATGAGGGCTTCTAGAGCAGGACTCATCCTCACTCCGCATCGGACAGCTAAACTGGAGGGGCCCACGATGAGGCTGCCCGGGCTCCCTATGCTCTGACTGTACCACTCTGTTTCACTGGGAGGCGCTAGTGGACGCCTGCTAGGACAGCAGAGACAACAGTGGAGAAAACAAAGGGCATAGCAGGAAGGAGAAGAAAAGAGAAAAATCCTTTAGTTCCCTGTTCTTTCCTGGTCCAAAAGCAGAGTAGTATAGTCCAGGCTTGGGTTAAGGTAATCTCCCCGTGTACACAGTGCTACAAATTGTTGTTTTAGACAGCTCCGGGGCTGTAGGTTCTGTGTGAGAGCGAGTGTGGGCTGTTCCTGACTCTGTCTGTCGATGATACTGAACTGACGTCTGTACTGAACTCAGAGCAAGAAAAGGATCAAAACATTTTCCTCAGCGCCTCCTCCTACCCAGCTTCAGCCTATCAGAGACCAGCAGCTGTTGTTGGGCGGGAACTAAGCACTGAGGAAGGAACAGGAACAAGCTAACAAAGAGGAACGAGAGACAAGCGAAAGTGGGGGAGGGGAGAAAAGCAAGCTTAGGGAACAGACAGAGACAAAAAATATCTACAGTATTTACAGGAAGTTGGTGGCACCTTAATTGCAGAGAACAGGCACGTGTTAATGACTGGAGCAGAATTAGTTGAATGGCATCAAATGCATTGCTTCCAGGTGTTTGATGCCATTACATTTGCTCTGTTCCGGTCATTATTATGAGCCTTTTGTCCATCAGCAGCTTCCTGTGATATTTAGAGGAGGATAAATACATTTATGTTAATATCTGCTGAATTAGTAACTGCTTCTGCAAAACTCTACTTTGCATTCTGATGCCAATGCAGAAGATAATTTGAATCTGGGGGATAGAGGAACACAGAGGGAAAGTTAAAACATTTTCCCTTTCTTTTATCCTGTTTGGCTTGTCATTCTTATCAGCTGATACAGAGCATGGAGAGGGACAAAGAAACTGAGATGATAGGAGATATGAACTGATGGTGAGAAGGGCTCTCCGTTGTTGTCTTGGCCTAAATTGGGCTTGTAGGAGCGCTAGTCTGAATATAAAACAAAAATAATGGCTCCCCCTCTCATCAAAAACCATTACAGACCAGTGGTGTAGTTTTAACTGAGGGAGTTCTTTTTTTATGACAATTTCCTCAAAGTTTGTACCGACAGATGTAGCTGATTGAGTAGCCTATCATTATAGAATATGTATAAAATGCATGCCCCAAATTCTCTAAAATGACGTTGGAGGCAGCTTATGGTAGAGAAATTAACATAATATGTTCTGGCAACAGCACTGTTGGACATTCCTGCAATCAGCATGCCAATTGCACGCTCCCTAAAAACTTGAGACCTCTGTGGTATTGTGTTGTGACAAAACTGCACATTTTAGAGAGTGGCCTTTTATTGTCCCCAGCACAAGGTGCACCTGTGTAACAATCATGCTGTTTAATCAGCTTCTTGATATGCCACACCTGTCAGGTGGATGGATTATCTTGGCAAAGAAGAAATGCTCACTAACAGGGATGTACACAAAATTGGCACATACTTTTAGAGAAATAAGCTTTGTGTGGGGTGGAACATTTCTGGGATCTTTTATTTCAACTTGTGAAAACATGGGACCAACACTTTACATGTTACATTTATATTTTTGTTCAGTAATTCAGACCAAGTCCAAATTACCGCAAGAACAGCTCAAATAAGCAAAGACAAACAACAGTCCATCATTACTCTAAGAAATGGTCAGAAAACCTGGAAAACGTCAAGAACTTTGAAAGTTTCTTCAAGTGCAGTCACAAAACCCATAAAGCGTTATGATGAAACTGGCTCTCATGAGGAGCACCACAGGAAAGGAAGACCAAGAGTTACCTCAGCTGCAGAGAATAAATTCATTAGAGTTACCAGCCTCAGAAATTGCAGCCCCAGTAAATGCTTCCGAGTTCGAGTAACAGACATCTCAACATCAACTGTTCAGAGGAGACCGTGTGAATCAAGCCTTCATGGTTGAATACTTGCAAAGAAACCAGTAATAAAAGGACACCAATAAGAAGAAGAGACTTGCTTGTGCCAAGAAACACGAACAATGGACATTAGACCGGTGTAAATCTGCCCTTTGATCTGATGAGTCCAAATGTGAGTTTTTTGGTTCCAACCGCTGTGTCTTTGTGAGACGCAGAGTAGGTGAACGGTTGATCTCCGCATGTGTGATTCCCACTGTGAAGCATGGAGGTGTGATGTTTGGGGGTGTTTGCTGGTGATACTGTCTGATTTATTTAAAATTCAAGACAGAACCAATATGGCTACCACAGCATTCTGCAGAGATACGCCATCCCATCTGTTTGCACTTAGTAGGTTTATCATTTGTTTTTCATCAGGACACACCTCCAGACTGTAAGGACTATTTGACCAAGAAGGAGAGTGATGAATTGCTGCATCAGATGACCTGGCCTCCACAATCACCCGACCTCAATCCAATTGAGATGGTTTGGGATGAGTTGGACCGCAGAGTGAAGGAAAAGTAGCCAACAAGTGCACAGCATATGTGGGAACTCCTTCAAGACTGTTGGAAAAGCATTCCAGGTGAAGCTGGTTAAGAGAATGCCAAGAGTGTGCAAAGCTGTCATCAAGGCAAAGGCTGGCTATTTGAAGGATTTACATTTTTTAAACACTTTTGGTTACTACATTATTCTGTGTGTTATTTCATAGTTTGTCTTCACTATTCTATAATGTAGGAAGAAAAAAAAATTAATAAGAAAAACCCTTGAATGATTGGGTGTATCCAAACCTTTGACTGGTACCGTTTAACTGACTACCCCGTTCGTGTAGTTATTTTTCCATATGGCCACATGCTAGCCCACCAGGGCACGGATATTTAGCTAACTTTGCTAGCTGGTCCAACAGGGCAGGGATATTTAACGTTAGCGCCAATGTTACGCAGATTCGCTAGTATGTCACCGCCAGTCAGGAAAGTCCAACTACACCATGCTGAGATCAGGTGCAACGTTAGCTAGCTAATGTAGTCAACTAGCCAGCCAAGGTGCCTAACTAGCCCACCAGTCGATATTTAACCACCTAGCTATATCTCTACGCTGGTGGGCTAAAGTTAGCATGTCACCATGTGAAAAAGTATGATTAACGTTACACCAACCGTGAGCAAACGTTAACTAGCTGGCTAGCTCACACTAAAGATTAATAAAAGGGGACGACAATCATTGTGCGAGCCTGTGCTGATTTTCTTTATTACTTGTAAGGAAGGTAACGTGTGTTTTATACGTAACTACTGTAGCTGATTCTTTTGCAATTTTTTTTAAAGTATCTAGGTAACACAGTTCTTTGATCTAACTAAAATAGTTTGTTAGCAGCTAGCAAACAGGGCTTACCTTATCACACATCCCCAGCGATGCCTCTCGCTTACAGAGGTTGGGAAACTATCAAATGCACATGTGCTTATCAGAATAGTGGTTACAATCCGGTACATAGCACAGAACAATCCTTTCTTCTGATCAACAGAGACCTAAGGTTAGCTACAAAGGCCAGGGTAAAAACATTTTTTAAGTAGAAACGCTAAAGTAATTAGCTAGTTAATTTGAAAAAATGCTAAACAAGAATACACATGAAGAATAACAGTTATGTACACAAGAAACTAAAAAGTTACTTGCTACTAATAAAAAAAACTTGCTACTGCTTTGATGGATGACGTCAACGCTTGTGACAGGATGTGTAGTTCTGTATAATAGCCACATTTAGCGGCTATTTAGCGTTTCATTTTGGGGTGATGACTACAGGCGAATATATTGATACAAGTTACCTTGTCTGGGAGATTTGTGCGGTTATCAATACATTACTCCAGGGTACGCCTACACTAAACACAGACCTTATATGAAGTAGTTCTAAAATCCTGACGGAAAAATGTATTTTGAAGAAACAATTTAAACCATTTCCGGATTTAGGAGTTCTTGGTGAATATGTATTCTTTTTATGAATGTGTGTGTGTGTAGGCTCCCGTTGCCTCTGATCCCAGGACTTGCACTACATCGGAGACATCGGTCTCACTCTAATCCAGCTTTCTGGAAGACAGACCAGCAGGGAAATGGACCAGCGGAAAAACACCCAACTTAACCAAACATCAAGTGCACTGGACTGTATGTTAGTGTACTGGTATGTGTGTGAGTGTGCATAAGCGCTTGTGTTTTGGTGTGTGTCTGTTTGATTATTTGTGTGCACCAGTGTGTGTATAAGCAAGTATGTGTATGTGCATGAATGAATAGGTGAGTTTCTGGCCTAGTCACCAGGCAGGCAGGGTTGATGGATGAGTCACTGTTATGTGAGGTTGGCCCGGGTGACTCCCCCATCACACAGGCCTGTGCCCAGGGACAATGGACCCGGCCGCACTACACTGCAGGCAAGGCATTCAGCCCAGTTATGAAACACATTACTGGGCCAGACAGGCTCTAACCTCCTCCACCATTCGCTGGGCATAGAGCAATGGTCTAACAGGGTCTAACAGACTCCAACGTCTGTGCTGCAGACAATCAGGCATCAATCAGGCATCTATGAGAAAACTGGTGCCACTGCCATTTCAACAGCATTGTTTTTCTTCACCACTACCGTTATATCCAGCTGCTGATCTGAGAGAGAGAGAGAGAGAGAGAGAGAGAGAGAGAGAGCTAAGGAGGTTCAGTAGCACCTAGATCTTATGCTCAGATACTGTCTGACTTTGTCCCTGACGGTAAATCTCAGTAAGACAAAAATAATGGTGTTCTAAAAAAGCTCCAGTTGCCAAGACAACAAATACAAATTCTATCTAGTCAGCGTTGCCCTAGAGCACACAACTAAATATATCTACCACGGCCTTAACATCAACACCACAGGTAACTTCCACAAGGCTATGAACACTCTAAGAGATAGGGCTTTCTATGCCATCAAACGGCACATAAAACTCAACATCCCAATTAGGATCTAGCTTAAAAAATATTTCAGTTAGTTGTCGAACCAATTGCTCTCTATGGTTGTGAGGTCTGGGGTCCACTCACCAACCAAGAATTCACTAAATGGGACAAGCCCCCAATTGAGACTATACCCTTTAAATATCAAAATCCAGAAAATAGCTGTTAAATTTTACAACCAAATAAAAGGAAGCCATCCCCACACATTCCACCACAAAACCCTCACCTACAGAGAGATTAACCTGGAGAAGAGTCCTTTTAGCCAGCTGGTACTGGGGCTCTGTTCACAAACACAAACAGACTCACAGAACCCCAGGACAGCAACACAATCAGACCCAACCAAATTATAAGAAAACAAAAAGATAACTGGAAAGAATCAACCAAAAAATAAAATGTCTTTAATGTATGGCTCAACACCCTCAGGTAGCATCAGGCTGGAATTTTCATGCCGGTTAAATCTCTAATCAAATCCAGACATACTGTATTTATATGCTTTAGAATTACACTTCTGGTTTGGGCATGAAATACCAGGTTGAACATTTGTGAAATACGGGGCAAATCTTCAACCCTAGCACTGAGCTTATGAGCATGCTCTACTAATCACTGTCTCTCCCTCTCCCCCATGCAAATCGGTCTGTGTTTCTACTTCTCTCGACTGTCTGCAGCATGGAAAAACTGCGCCAAACAGACGTCATTCACTATGTATGACACATGTACGTGCAATAGATACAAGCACAAACAGTTAAACGTCAAGGCAATTTGGTTTGATTGAGCTGAACATGGCTACCAAATTATCTCTGTAGAGTAATTTCTGACTTTGAATCACATTCCTGGCTGGAGCAGGGTTTCTGCGGGTAAGGCAAAGTGTATGTGTCCATCTGTATGTACCAGTGGAGGCTGCTGAGGGTAGGATAATTTATTGTAATGGCTGGAATGGAGTCAATGGATTGATATGATATCAACCACATGGAAACCACGTTTAATACCATTCCATTGACTCCACTGCAGCCATTATTATGCACCATCTTCCCCTCAGCAGCCTCCACTGGTGTGTGCAGTTTATTAAGGTGTGTGTATGTGTGTGTGTGTGTGTGTCTGTACATATGTATGTGTGTGTGCTCATGGCCTACAGTCATTCCAGTTCTTTAGTGTGTGTTTAGGGGTGTATGGGTATAGTCTGAGACAATAGGAGTGTGAGAGGTAGTAGAGGTCAGGTGTGTGATTGATGGTTGATCTGTCACATGCCATGACATCTGCAGTGGCTCCTCTTGTATGACCCTGATGCCCTACTTTCCTCTCACTCAGGGGGTCCCCTCTTCTACCACACACACACACACACACACACACACACACACACACACACACACACACACACACACACACACACACACACACACACACACACACACACACACACACACACACACACACACACACACACACACACACACACACACACACACACAGGGGAATGTGATTGTGTGAGCCCAGGTCAAGGAGAAAGAGAGAGCCCAGATACACACACATACAAACACACCCAGAAAGCTGCAGTAAATAGTAACATGTTGATGGTTACATGCACACAATATCGATCAGGTGTGGCCAAGGATGACTGTGTTTACCCCCATCTTAAAAAACCCTCCATCTCTCCCTCGATCCTTCTCTGTGATGGAAAGTAGAGCTCATATTAAGACTATGTTGTTGTTGTCCTCATATAGGGTTTCATCAGACAGATTCCCATCACTGGTGAATGCCATCACTAACTAAAAATAACAGTCATAATTCAAATCAAAATCAAATCAAATTTTATTTGTCACATACACATGGTTAGCAGATGTTAACGCGAGTGTAGCGAAATGCTTGTGCTTCTAGTTCCGACAATGTATTAATAACCAACGAGTAATCTAACTTAACAATTCACAATAACTACCTTATACAAAGAGGTTATTTTCCTGACACCACACTCCGAGGGCCCTCACCTCCTCCCTGTAGGCCGTCTCATCGTTGTTGGTAATCAAGCCTACCACTGTAGTGTCGTCTGCAAACTTGATGATTGAGTTGGAGGCGTGCATGGCCACGCAGACGTGGGTGAACAGGGAGTACAGGAGAGGGCTCAGAACACACCCTTGTGGGGCCCCAGTGTTGAGGATCAGCGGGGTGGAGATGTTATTACCTACCCTCACCACCTGGGGGCGGCCTGTCAGGAAGTCCAGTACCCAGTTACACAGGGCGGGGTCGAGACCCAGGGTCTCGAGCTTGATGACGAGCTTGGAGGGTACTATGGTGTTAAATGCTGAGCTGTAGTCGATGAAGAGCATTCTCACATAGGTATTCCTCTTGTCCAGATGGGTTAGGGCAGTGTGCAGTGTGGTTGCAATTGCATCGTCTGTGGACCTATTGGGGCGGTAAGCAAATTGGAGTGGGTCTAGGGTGTTGGGTAGGGTGGAGGTGATATGGTCCTTGACTAGTCTCTCAAAGCACTTCATGATGACGGAAGTGAGTGCTACGGGGCGGTAGTCGTTCAGCTCAGTTACCTTAGCTTTCTTGGGAACAGGCACAATGGTGGCCCTCTTGAAGCATGTGGGAACAGCAGACTGGGATAAGGATTGATTGAATATGTCCGTAAACACACCAGCCAGCTGATCTGCTCATGCTCTGAGGACGCGGCTGGGGATGCCGCCTGGGCCTGCAGCCCTGCGAGGGTTAACACGTTTAAATGTTTTACTGCAGTGAAGGAGAGTCCACAGGTTTTAGTAGCGGGCCATGTCAGTGGCACTGTTTTGTCCTCAAAGCGAGCAAAGAAGTAGTTTAGCCTGTCTGGGGCTGGTTTTCTTTTTGTATTCCGTGATTGACTGTAGACCCTGCCACAAAGCTCTTGTGTCTGAGCCGTTGAATTGCGACTCTACCTTGTCTCTATACTGACGCTTAGCTTGTTTGATTGCCTTGCGGAGGGAATAGCTACACTGTTTGTATTTGGTCATGTTTCTGGGCACCTTGCCCTGGTTAAAAGCAGAGGTTCGCGCTTTCAGTTTCACGCGAATGCTGCCATCAATCCACGGTTTCTGGTTTGGGAATGTTTTAATAGTTGCTGTGGGTACGACATCTCCGATGCACTTGCTAATAAACTCGCTCACAGAATCAGCGTATTCATCAATGTACCATGAGAAATAATACAAAATAGGTATCTGTCACGCCCTGGTAGAAGTATGGTATGTTTGTCTTCATTTATTTGGTCAGGCCAGGGTGTGACATGGGTTATTGTGGTACGTTTTTTGTCATGGGGTTTTGTGGGGTGTCATGCATAGTCTATGGCTGCCTGAGGCGGTTCTCAATCAGAGTCAGGTGATTATCGTTGTCTCTGATTGGGAACCATATTTAGGCAGCCATATTCTTTGAGTATTTCGTGGGTGATTGTTCCTGTCTCTGTGTTAGTTGTCACCAGATAGGCTGTATAGGTTTTCACATTCCGTTTGTTGTTTTTGTATTGTTCGTTTTTCTTCGTCATTAAACATGTATGAAAATTACCACGCTGCATTTTGACGGAAGAAAACCGTAACAGTATCAGCACATGGCTGTTCCACTTTCAACAATGCAAAACATGCATACCTGGAGACTAACCAAACCCAATCATGCGACTGGTAGCTATTTTCCTGTCCTACTGGGATGATGATGTCATGTTTTGTCTTATATTGTCTTGTCATTATGCTTTCCCTTCTGTTCGTTTCCCCCTGCTGGTCTTATTAGGTTCGTTCCCTTTTTCTATCCCTTTCTCTCTCCCTCCCTCTCTCTCCTCTCTCTATCGTTCCGTTCCTGCTCCCAGCTGTTCCTCATTCTCCTACTCACTCATTTAGTCTTTCCACACCTGTTCCCTATCTTGCCCTCTGATTAGAGTCCCTATTTCTCCCCTTGTCTTCCGTTTCTGTCCTGTCGGATCCTTGTATATTGTTCGCCGTGCTGTGTCTTTGTCTCGCCCTGTCGTGTCTTGTTTCCCTCAGATGCTGCGTGTGAGCAGGTGTCTGAGTCTGCTACGGTCGGTGCCTTCCCGAGGCAACTTACAGTTTATGGTCGAGTCTCCAGTCTGTCCTCGTCACTACGAGTGGAATTAGTTTTTTATGTTTTGTTTTCTGCTCCGATTTGTCTAGGAGTATTGCCTATTTCCTTTACTGGAATAAAGACTCTGTTTTCGCCAAGTCGCTTTTGGGTCCTCATTCACCTGCATAACAGAAGGATCCGACCAAGAATGGACCCAGCGACTATGGATTCTCTCTACTCTACTCTCGAGTTCCAGGGAGCGATGCTCGGCAGACACGAGCAGGAATTGTCTGCTGCTCGGCATGCCGTTGAGACCCTGGCCGCTCAGGTCTCCGACCTCTCAGGACAGTATCAGAGTCTTCGTCTCGTGCCACCAGCTACGTCCGGGTCTTCCAAGCCTCCGGAACCTAGGGTTAATAACCCACCATGTTATTCTGGGCAGCCCACTGAGTGCCGCTCCTTTCTCACCCAGTGTGATATAGTGTTCTCTCTCCAACCCAACACATACTCAAGAGAGAGCTCGGATTGCCTACGTCATATCACTCCTTACTGGTCGGGCTCGGCAGTGGGGCACAGCTATCTGGGAGGCAAGCGCTGAGTGTACTAACAATTATCTGAACTTTAAAGAGGAGATGATAAGGGTTTTTGATCGTTCAGTTTTTGGGAAAGAAGCTTCCTGGTCCCTGTCTTCCCTATGTCAAGGTAATCGATCCATAACGGATTACTCTATAGAGTTTCGCACTCTTGCTGCCTCCAGTAACTGGAACGAGCAGGCGTTGCTCGCTCGTTTTCTGGAGGGACTCCACGCTAAGGTTAAGGATGAGATTCTCTCTCGGGAGGTTCCATCCAGCGTGGATTCTTTGATTGAACTCGCTATTCGCATTGAACGACGGGTAGATCTTCGTCACCGAGCTCATAGAAGAGAGCTCGCGTTAACTGTGTCTCCCCTCTCTCCGACACTACCATCTTTCCCCACTGACTCAGGTGTTGAGCCCATGCAGCTGGGGGGTATTCGCATTTCGACTAAGGAAAGGGAACGGAGAATCACCAACCGCCTCTGTCTCTATTGCGGTTCCGCTGGTCATTTTGTCATTTCATGTCCAGTTAAAGGCCAGAGCTCATCAGTAAGCGGAGGGCGACTGATAAGCGCTACTAGACGGTCCTCTCCGTCAAGTACCTGTACTACCTTACCGGTCCATCTACGCTGGACCGGATCGGCAGCTTCCTGCAGTGCATTAATAGACTCTGGGGCGGAGGGCTGTTTTATGGACGAAGCCTGGGCTCGGGAACATGACATTCCTCTCAGACAGTTAGGGGAGCCCACGGTCATGTTTGCCTTGGATGGTAGTCCTCTCCCCAGTATATTATGTGAAACACTACCTTTAACCCTCACTGTATCTGGTAACCATAGTGAGACCATTTCTTTTTTGATTTTTTGTTCACCTTTTACACCTGTTGTTTTGGGTCATCCCTGGCTTGTGTGTCATAATCCTTCTTTTGATTGGTCTAGTAATTCTATCCTTTCCTGGAACGTTTCTTGTCATGTGAAATGTTTAATGTCTGCTATTTCTCCTGTTTGTTCTGCTCCCTCTTCACAGGAGGAACCTGGTGATTTGACAGGAGTGCCGGAGGAATATCATGGTCTGCGCACGGTCTTCAGTCGGTCCAGAACCAACTCCCTTCCTCCTCACCGGTCGTATGATTGTTGTTCTGATCTCCTCAAGAAGCGTTTTGCATCCGCTCCTATCCTTGTTGCACCTGACGTCACTAAACAGTTTATTGTCGAGGTTGACGCGTCGGGGGTGGGCGTGGGAGCCATTCTGTCCCAGCGCTCCGATACTGACGATGGGGTCCACCCTTGCGCGTATTTTTCTCATCGCCTGTCACCGTCGGAACGTAACTATGATGTGGCTAACCGTGAACTGCTCGCCATCCGTTTAGCCCTAGGCAAATGGCGACAGTGGTTGGAGGGGGCGACCGTTCCTTTTGTCGTTTGGACTGACCAAAGGAACCTTGAGTACATCCGTTCTGCCAAACGACTGAATGCGCGTCATGCTCGTTGGGCGTTGTTTTTCGCTTCGTTTCGAGTTCGTTATTTCTTATTGCCCGGGTACTAAGAACACCAAGCCTCATGCTTTATCCCGTCTCTTTAGTTCTTCTGTGGCTTCTACTGTTCCCGAGGGGATCCTTCCTGTTGGGCGTGTTGTCGGGTTGACTGTCTGGGGAATTGAGAGACAGGTTAAGCAAGCACTCACGCACACTGCGTCGCCGCGCGCTTGTCCTAGTAACCTTCTTTTCGTTCCTGTTTCTACTTGTCTGGCTGTTCTTCAGTGGGCTCACTCTGCCAAGTTAGCTGGCCATCCCGGCGTTCGAGGTACTCTTGCTTCTATTCGCCAGCGCTTTTGGTGGCCTACTCAGGAGCGTGACACGCGCCGTTTCGTGGCTGCGTGTTCGGACTGCGCGCAGAATAAGTCTGGTAATTTTTTTCTGCTTCTGCTCCTGGTCTTGCTGGGTCTCAGTCTGTTCCCTGCCACCGCATCTCTCCTGTTCTTGTTCCTGCCCTTGCTGTGTCTCAGTCTGTCCCTAGTTGTTACTCTCCTGGCCTGTTTGGTCCTGTTTGCTCTAAAGCTTTCAGTTCTCTACCCGTGTCTCATTTTTTTTTTTTTTAGAGTAGTACCCTAGTTTCCCTTTTTATCGTTTTCCGTTACGGTCCTGAGGAGAGGAGTTGGGTTCTTTCTCGGGACGTGCTGGACCGTTTGTGATCTATGATTTCCTCCGTTGCCGCCAGTGTTCCTCCTCGAGAGCGCCAGGAGGCGCTCGGTGAGTGGGGGGGTACTGTCATGTTTTGTCTTTTATTGTCTTGTCATTATGCTTTCCCTTCTGTTCGTTTCCCCCTGCTGGTCTTATTAGGTTCGTTCCCTTTTTCTATCCCTTTCTCTCTCCCTCCCTCTCTCTCCTCTCTCTATCGTTCCGTTCCTGCTCCCAGCTGTTCCTCATTCTCCTACTCACTCATTTAGTCTTTCCACACCTGTTCCCTATCTTGCCCTCTGATTAGAGTCCCTATTTCTCCCCTTGTCTTCCGTTTCTGTCCTGTCGGATCCTTGTATATTGTTCGCCGTGCTGTGTCTTTGTCTCGCCCTGTCGTGTCTTGTTTCCCTCAGATGCTGCGTGTGAGCAGGTGTCTGAGTCTGCTACGGTCGGTGCCTTCCCGAGGCAACCTACAGTTTATGGTCGAGTCTCCAGTCTGTCCTCGTCACTACGAGTGGAATTAGTTTTTTATGTTTTGTTTTCTGCTCCGATTTGTCTAGGAGTATTGCCTATTTCCTTTACTGGAATAAAGACTCTGTTTTCGCCAAGTCGCTTTTGGGTCCTCATTCACCTGCATAACAGATGAGGCATTGACCTCACCAAATGGTTACCTGGTAGGCTTTCCTCATGCAGGTTTGTGTCCAAACAAAGGCATGGGTCTGAAAGCCTGCTTACAGAAAACACTGGAGCAGACTATTCCTACGTGCAGAGCGACCTAAATCTACTCCTCTGTTGTTGTTCTCTCCTCAGGGTTTACTAAGGTACCTTTATTATGATGGCTGATAAAGACTTGTTTTTGTCCTGAGAGGCCGGGGAAGAATGTGGGTTGTGCCGTATCATGTGTAATAATACAATCGGAGTACAGGTCACATACAAGCACAAACACAATCACAGTCCGGGGGGGGGGGGGCAGATAGCTGAGCAGTGGTAGATATTCAGCAGCCTAATGGTCTGGGGGTAGAAGTTATTGGATAGTTTTAGCCATGATCCTCCTGCACTGCCCACATCTGAGTGATGGAAGCAGGGAGAACAGGCCATAGTTTGGGTGACTGAGGTCCGTGATGATCTTCTTGGCCTTCCTGCGACACCTGGCGTTGTAGGTGTCTTGAAGGACGGCAGTGAGCCCCCAATGGTGCATTCGGCTGAGTGTACCACCCTCTGTATTGCTTTACGGTCAGAGGCGGTGGAGTTGCCATACCAGGTTGTGATGTAGCCCAACAGTATGCTCTTGATAGTGCTCCTGTAGAACACTACGAGGGCCCTCGGGGACAGGCTTCACTGTTGTGCCTTTTTCACCACGGTGTCCCTGTGGTTTGACCATTTCAGCTCCTCTGAGATGTGTACGCCGAGGAACTTCAAGTTTTTCACCTTCTCCACGGCGACCCCGTTGATGAGGATAGGGGTGTGTCCGGCCTGGTTCCTCCTGAAGTCTATAAACAGCTTCTTTGTTTTGCTGACATTGAGGGAAAGGTTGTTTACCCGGCACCACACCGTCAGAGTGCCTACCTCTCTGTAGGCCGTCTCGCTGTTGTAGGTAATCAGGCCTACTACTGTCATGTCGTCAGCGAACTTGATGATGGAGTTTGATCTGTGTGAGGCCACACAGTCGTAGGTATACAGGGAATACAGGAGGGGACTGAGGATGCACTCTTGGTCCCCAGTGTTGTCATAGTTATGAGGGATGATGAGACATTGACCTCACCAAATGGTTACCTGGTAGGCATTCCTCATGCAGGTTTGTGTCCAAACAAAGGCATGGGTCTGAAAGCCTGCTTACAGAAAACACTGGAGCAGACTATTCCTACGTGCAGAGCGACCTAAACCTACTCCTCTGTTGTTGTTCTCTCCTCAGGGTTTACTAAGGTACCTTTATTATGATGGCTGATAAAGACTTGTTTTTTGTCCTGAGAGGCCGGGGGAAAATGTGGGTTGTGCCGTAGTCTATACATGGCAGGAAACACAAAGACATACACCATGCCTAAGGGTCAGAGGAGAACGAGGGCCAGCCCAATAAACTCAGCACTTCCTCTGGGTTACAGGCAGCAAGAGACTTATAAATACAACCATTTATACACACGCACGCCCACGCACACACACAGACACACACACAGGCAGGTGACTTTATAGAACTGGCCAAGTGCACTCCCAAAATTATTGACACATTTGCTATGCAACCAATAGAACACCTCTCCAGTCTCTAAGAGGCTGACCCACATTCTGCAACATGTATAATGCATACATTAACATTGGCCATACAGTGGAGCAAAAAAGTATTTAGTCAGCCACCAATTGTGCAAGTTCTCCCACTTAAAATGATGACAGACAAAATTAGAAAAAAAATCCAGAAAATCACATTGTAGGATTTTTTATGAATTTATTTGCAAATTATGGTGGAAAATAAGTATTTGGTCAATAACAAAAGTTTACCTCAATACTTTGTTATATACCCTTTGTTGGCAATGACAGAGGTCAAATGTTTTCTGTAAGCCTTCACAAGGTTTTCTCACACATTGTTGCTGGTATTTTGGCCCATTCCTCCATGCAGATCTCCTTTAGCCTTTTTGTTAAAAATCGCGCAACATTTCAAACGTCCTGCTACTCATGCCAGGAATATAGTATATGCATATGATAAGTATGTGTGTATAGACAACACTCTGAAGTCTCTAAAACTGGTTAAATCATGTCTGTGGTTATAACAGAACGTGTTTAGGAGTAAAAATCCCAAGGAAAACTGTTCACCAAAAACACAAACAAATATTCATCCGCCAGTCTATGTATTGTCTATGGCGATAGAAAATATATGAAGTCCCGTTTAAAATGCCTACAGCTTCCACACGATGTCGCCAGTACTGGCATTTCATTGCATGTTTATCCTTGGTGGGATGACGTATAGGCACTTCCTGTCTTGGGGTACACCCCGGGACCACCCATACGTAGAATGTTTGCACACATGACTGTAAGTGAAAAAATGGAGAAAGTGAAAAAATGGAGGATGATTTCAAGACTTGCTGCTATCGAATACAGATCGCCCCGTGATCAATTTTATCGATTATTAACGTTTATTAATACTTAACGTTGGTTTACAAAAGTAGTTTGAAGTGATTTGTAAAAGTTTATAGGCAACTTTTTTAATTTTAATTTTAATTTTTAATTTTAAAAAGTGACGTTGCATCTTGTAAAGGTGAATTTTCCTGGATCAGACGGCCTTCATAAATGGACATTTTGGGTATACAATGACGGATTTAATCGGGAAAAATACCCAATTGTGATGTTTATGGGACATATAGGAGTGCCAACAAAGAAGCTTGCTACCGCTAATTCTTTTTTATTAGGTCTCGTTCAAGTATTTTGGGGGGTGCATGCTTTCAGATAATAGCTTCTCATTATTTCGCCGAGAAGCATTTTACAAATCTGACATGTTGGCTAGATTCACAACGAGTGTAGCTTTAATTGAGTACCTTGCATGTGTGTTTTAATGGAAGTTTGAGTTTTATCGAGTACTACAGTTGGCGCTCTGAAATTTCCGCTGATTTTGGTCCCTGTACAGGGACCAAAATCCAGGACTGTTGCTGGGCAACACAGACTTTCAACTCCCCAAAGATTTTCTATGAGGTTGAGATCTTGAGACGGGCCCACTCCTTCGTTGCCCGGGCGGTGTGTTTGAGATCATTGTCATGCTGAAAGACCCAGCCACGTTTCATCTTCAATGCCCTTGCTGATGGAAGCAGGTTTTCACTCAAAATCTCACGATACATGGCCCCATTCATTCTTTCCTTTACACAGACCAGTCGTCCTGGTCCCTTTGCAGAAAAACAGCCCCAAAGCATGTTGTTTCCACCCCCATGCTTCACAGTAGGTATGGTGTTCTTTGGATGCAACTCAGCATTCTTTGTCCTCCAAACACAACAAGTTGAGTTTTTACCAAAAAGTTATATTTTGGTTTCATCTGACCATATGACATTCTCCCAATCTTTCTTCTGGATCATCCAAATGCTCTCTAGCAAACTTCAGATGGGCCTGGATATGTACTGGCTTAAGCAGGGGGACACGTCTGGCACTGCAGGATTTGAGTCCCTGGCGGCGTAGTGTGTTACTGATGGTAGGATTGTTACTGATTGTTACTTTGGTCCCAGCTTTCTGCAGGTCATTCACTAGGTCCCCCCGTGTGGTTCTGGGATTTTTGCTCACCGTTCTTGTAATCATTTTGACCCTACGGGGTGAGATCTTGCGTGGAGCCCTAGAGGGAGATTATCAGTGGTCTTGTATGTCTTCCATTTCCTAATAATTGCTCCCACAGTTGATTTCTTCAAACCAAGCTGCTTACCTATTGCAGATTCAGTCTTCCCAGCCTGGTGTTTGGAGTTTGGAGTGTGACTGAGGTTGTGGACAGGTGTCTTTTATACTGATAACAAGTTCAAACAGGTGCCATTAATACAGGTAACGAGTGGAGGACAGAGGAGCCTCTTAAATAAGACGTTACAGGTCTGTGAGAGCCAGAAATCTTGCTTGTTTGTAGGTGACCAAATACTTATTTTCCACCATAATTTGCAAATAAATTCATTAAAATCCTACAATGTGATTTTCTGGATTTTCTTTCAAATTTTGTCTGTCATAGTTGAAGTGTACCTATGATGAAAATTACAGGCCTCTCTCATCTTTTTTAAGTGGGAGAACATGCACAATTGGTGGCTGACTAAATACTTTTTTGCCTCACTGTATATGCAGCACATGCATGGGAGTGAAAGTTGAGAGCAGACAAAGAATGTACAACTACATCTACTGACACACAGTTGGTAAACATAACCCATGCCTTAGCAAGAAAACAGATGTTAGGAACACCCAGACCCCTAGTGTGTTTACACACACGAGCATGCACACAGCTCCAGCTCTTTCAGATCAGCCTTACCACTACCACCTCCATCACCACAACCACCACTAGGCCAACTGGTCAGCCTGAGGCCTGACCTGAACCGTTTTAAGTAGGGTGTCTGTGTGTAATTCTCTGGACCTGCATGGGAGTGCGTATGGGAGGAAGGATTCATATAAACGTGAAAGGAATGTCACATAAGTCAAATATACAATACAACACAATACATACAGTGCATTCGGAAAGAATTCAGAACCCTTGACTTTTTCTACATTTTTTTACGTTACAGCCTTATTCTAAAATGGATTCAATTGTTTTTCCCCTCGGCAATCTATAAACGATAACCCATAATGTCAAATCAAAAACAGTTTTTACTTAATGTTTGCACATTTCTATATAAAAAAACCCAGAAATATCACATTTACATAAGTATTCAGACCCTTTACTCAGTACTTGTTGAAGCATCTTTGGCAGTGATTACATCCTCGAGTCTCCTTGGTATGAAGCTACAAGCTTGACACGCCTGTATTTGGGGAGTTTCTCACATTCTTCTTTGCAGATCCTCTCAAGCTCTGTCAGGTTGGATGGGGAGCGTCACTGCACAGCTATTTTCATGTCTCTCTAGAGATGTTAGATCGGGTTCAAGTCCGGGCTCTGACTGGGCCACTCAAGGACCATGTTGTCTTGGCTGTGGGCTTATCATCGTTGTCCTGTTGGAAGGTGAACCTTTGTCCTTCAAAGATCCTCTGTACTTTGCGCAGTTCATCTTTCCTTCAACCCTGATCACTCTACCATAAAGGCCTGATTGGTGGAGTGCTGCAGAGATGGAAGGTACTCCAATCTTCATAGAGGAACTCTGGAGATCTGTCAGAGTGACCATCGGGTTCTTGGTCACCTCCCTGACCAAGGCCCTTCTCCGTGGATTGTTCAGTTATGCCCGGTGGCCAGCTTTTGGTGGTTACAAACGTCTTCCATTTAAGAATGATGGAGGCCACTGTATTCTTGGGGACCTTGAATGCTGCAGACATTTTTCAGTACCCTTCCCCAGATCTGTGCCTCAACACAATCCTGTCTCTGAGCTCTACAGACAATTCCTTTAACCTCATTGCTTGATTTTCGCTCTGACATGCACTGTCAACTGTGGGATGTTATATAGACAGGTGTGTGCCTATCCAAATCATGTCCAATCAATTGAATTTACCACAAGTGGACTCCAATCAAGTTGTAGAAACATCTCAAGGATTATCAATGGAAACAGGATGCATCTGAGCACAATTTCGAGTCTCATATCAAAGGGTCTGAATAATTATGTAAATACGTTTTTTTCAAAAACAAATATATATAATTTTGCAAAAATTAATAAAAACCTGTTTTTGCTTTGTTATTATGGGGTATTGGATGTATATTGATGAGGAAAAACATGTTTTTATACTTAAAATGAGGCTGTAACACAACAAAATGTGGAAAAAGTCAAGGGTCTGAATACTTTCTGAATACACTAAGTGTTTGAAATATGAAAGAAATATGCCATTTAGCGGACGCTTTTATCCAAAGCGACTTACAGTCATGTGTGCATACATTCTACGTATGGGTGGTCCCGGGAATCGAACCCACTACCCTGGCGTTACAAGCGCCATGCTCTACCAACTGAGCTACAGAAGGACCATGTTTGCCATTGAGTGTGTGTTGGTCACACACAAACTCAATGTGTGTATTGGTTGTATGCGTGACTCACAAACGCTCACGTGTTTATATAGTAGTAGTAGTATTTGTATGTGTGACTCACCAACGCTCACGTGTTTATATAGTAGTAGTAGTATTTGTATGTGTGACTCACCAACGCTCACGTGTTTATATTGTAGTAGTGGTATTTGTATGCGTGACTCAGAAACGCTCACTTGTTTATATTGTAGAGTAGTGGTATATGTATGTGTGACTCACAATCACTCATGTGTTTATATTGTAGTAGTGGTACTGTAACGGCGTTCGTCTGTTGAAAGAAGAGAGTCGGACCGAAATGCAGCGTGTAGGTTACTCATGACTTTAATGAAAGAACGCGGTACATGAAATAACTGATACTAAATACAAAAACAACAGAACGGAACGTGAAACTAATTACAGCCTATCTGGTGACTACAACACAAAGACAGGAACAAACACCCACGAAATACAAAGTGAACTCAGGCTGCCTAAATACGGTTCCCAATCAGAAACAACGATAAGCACCTGACTCTAATTGAGAATCGCCTCAGGCAGCCAAGCCTATACCACACCCCTAATCAGCCGCGATCCCAAATAATACAAACCCCAATACGAAACACAACATATAAACCCATGTCACACCCTGGCCTACCCAAACATATAACAAAAACACAAAATACAATGACCAAGGCGTGACAGGTATGTGACAGGTATGTGACAGGTATGTGTGACTCAGAAACGCTCACGTGTTTATATTGTAGTAGTGGTATATGTATGTGTGACTCACAAACGCTCACATGTTTATATTGTAGTAGTAGTATTTGTAGATGCTGCCACCACCATGCTTCACTGTGGGGATGATATTCTCAGGGTGATGAGAGGTGTTGGGTTTGTGCTAATCTGACCAGAGTACCTTCTTCCATATGTTTGGGGAGTCTCCCACATGCCTTTTGGCGAACATCAAATGTGTTTGCTTATTTATTTTCTTTAAGCAATGGCTTTTTTTCTGGCCACTATTCCGTAAAGCTCAGCTCTGGAGTGTACGGCTTAAAGTGGTCCTATGGACAGATACTCCAATCTTTGCTGTGGAGCTTTGCAGCTCCTTCAGGGTTATCTTTGGTCTCTTTGTTGCCTCTTTGATTAATGCCCTCCTTGCTTGGTATTGGTGGGCGGCCCTCTCTTGGCAGGTTTGCAGTGGTGCCATATTCTTTCCATTTTTCTAATCATGGATTTAATGGTGATCTGTGTGATGTTCAAAGTTTCGGATATTTTTTTATAACCCAACCCTGATCTGTACTTCCCCACAACTTTGTCCCTGACCTGTTTGGAGAGCTCCTTGGTCTTCATAGTGCCACTTGCTTGGTGGTGCCCCTTGCTTAGTGGTGTTGCAGACTCTGGGACCTTTCAGAACAGGTGTATATATACTGAGATCATGTGAATGATCATGTGACAGATCATGTGACAGATCATTGCACACAAGTGGACTTTATTCAGCTAATTATGTGACTTCTGAAGGTAATTCATTTCACCAGATCTTATTTAGGGGCTCCATAGCAAAGGGGATGAATACATATGCACGCACCACTTTTCCGTTTGAATTTGTTTTTAAACAAGTTATTTTTTTTCATTTAACTTCACCAATTTGGACTATTTTGTGTATGTCCATTACATGAAATCCAGATAAAAATCAATTTAATCACAAGTTGCAATGCAACAACATAAGAAAAATGCCAAGGGGGTGAATAGTTTTGCAAGGTACTGTATGTCATAATTGAAATAATTCATTAGGTACGTCTTTCAAATATGCATTATTATGCATTACAAGCTCAAAAAAATGTTTAACAAAAATGACAATTATGATAACTGTGTCCATTTGTATGACAATCCATTGTTACCCAAAATTCCATAATCGTCACAGCCCTAGTTCGGAGTTACATTTTCTAGCTAATAGGCTATGTTAGTTTACACCACACAGTTGGACTGGGTAGAAACTGTGTGGGGTGAGAGCCGCAGACATGCCTCCCAGCCTACACACAGTCCAACTAGCGCTCAACACCTCCACTACTTAGCCTTCTCACACACACAGATGCAGACAGACACACAGATGCACAGAAAGTGTTGCGAACAATAAAAAACAGACACATTCTCTACACAAACAGGTAAAGACAGATGGAATTCTAATAAGGTACTACACTCAGAGTTCACAGACAGACAGACAGACAGACAGACAGACAGACAGACAGACAGACAGACAGACAGACAGACAGACAGACAGACAGACAGACAGACAGACAGACAGACAGACAGACAGACAGACAGTCAGACAGACAGACAGACAGAGATGGATCCAAAGCGTGTCTCCTCGCTCATTGCTATGCAGACCCATTGGTGGACCTAGTTGTAAATGAACTGGACATTCTGTTCCCTCACTCATACTGGGCCCAGTCGGAACCACGCAGTCTTTCTCTCCTCTTTCATTCTGCAAGTAAGGACAGAACACTCAACACATTGAGTTAGGGGTGGTGTGACGTGCATTGTTGTACCCTGTCAATCAACCGATTTACTTTCTAAATTACATTATTGTAATGGAGACACAGGAGTCAGGAAGCAGCTGCAGTCATAGTAATATTAATAACAACAAACATGGAGTGATGCAAAAGTGCCTGGACATGAAAACATAACCAATAATGGCTGATGAGGGAGACTACAGAGTGCTAAATAAAGGGGAAGTAACCAAGGTGGTGATGAAGTCCAGGTGTGTATGATAATGGGGCACAGGTGTGCGTAATGATGGTTGCCCGGACAGGTGGTTAGTAAACTGGCGACGTCGAGCACCGGAGCAGGAGAGCGGGAGAAGACGTGACAGTACACAGGGCCAATGAAATGGGAGGAAGGAATAGTGGGCTGGAGGGCACTCTCAACATACTGGAACCACAAGATAAGGGAAAGCAGGTCTTCCGACATCCGGGTGCCCATGCAGTGATTTTCATCCTCGACCAGGAGATGGTGGGGTCATGACATTGGAGCCACGGGAGGCCAAGGATGACTTTGTGTACAGGAGCCCAGGTGATGAGGAAGGGACAACACCTGAGGGACAGCCAACCAGTGAAATGGAAACCAGGAAGGGTTTGACGGAAAACGATGATGAAGGGAATACTCATGCCTACCCTGGGAGACAGAGGATCACGGGGCAGACCCTCTACTCCAGTGGACTTTGGGTTGGGATGCACCGGACACCGCTGAAGCCGGTGCCCCGCCTGGCCGCGATAGAGACACAATTATTTATTGTCAGGATTTGGCCAGGGTTGTTCCGGTTTTTGGTCACTAGATGCCCCCATTGTGCCTTTTGACCTTTTGTTTTCCCTTGATCCCCATTATTATTTGCACCTGTGCCTCGTTTCCCCTGATTGTATTTAAACCCTTTGTTTTACTCAGTTCTTTGCTCTGTGTTTGTATGTTAGCACCCAGCCCTAGTACTCTGTGAACTCTTGTTGATCCCGGTGGACTCTCTTGTGGAATTCTGTTTTTTGTTCTTGTTTGTTTGTTTTTGAGTATCTTTTGAGGCTTTTTGTGCTTTACCTTCCACCTTGTGGATTTACCTTTTTTGTCTTGGAGGATTACCTTTGTTCTTGTAGATTCCTTTTGAGGTTGTGGAGTTACATGTTTTCCTGAAGAACTTCACTTTTTACTTCATTAAATACACCGTCTCAAGTACTGCTGTGTCTGCCTCATCTTCTGGGTTCTGCCGACTATTCGTGGCTCAGTTGGTTAAGTGACTGTTTCTCACTCCGGAGACCCGGGTTTGTAACCGGGTCCTGACAATTTATATTGTGGTTGTTGTTGTGGATTTAATGAACAGTAATGAGAAGAATGCACCAAAATGTCTTCCCACAGCACAACACTCTTTCTTTTCACTTTTAATTCTAAGCAATGCAACAGTCACCCCGCTCCTCCGCTCTCTCCACTGGCTTCCAGTTGAAGCTCGCATCCGCTACAAGACCATGGTGCTTGCCTACGGAGCTGTGAGGGGAACGGCACCTCAGTACCTCCAGGCTCTGATCAGGCCCTACACCCAAACAAGGGCACTGCGTTCATCCACCTCTGGCCTGCTCGCCTCCCTACCACTGAGAAGTACAGTTCCCGCTCAGCCCAGTCAAAACTGTTCGCTGCTCTGGCCCCCCAATGGTGGAACAAACCCCCTCACGACGCCAGGACAGCGGAGTCAATCACCACCTTCCGGAGACACCTGAAACCCCACCTCTTTAAGGAATACCTAGGATAGGATAAAGTAATCCTTCTCACCCCCCCCCTTAAAATATTTAGATGCACTATTGTAAAGTGGCTGTTCCACTGGATGTCATAAGGTGAATGCACCAATTTGTAAGTCGCTCTGGATAAGAGCGTCTGCTAAATGACTTAAATGTAAATGTAAATGAGTTGGACAATGGATAAAGATACTCCAAACTTTTCAAATTTTTATTATCCATCAGCTTTTGACTGAATTATAGCACATAAAACATTTCAAGGATTTTTGTAGTAATTCAGATATTGAATTTGTCAAATTTTACTTTGTCTTTTCCTTAGAACGCACTCATATATACATTTTCTTATTGTAGCAGGTATTTTTGTTAAAATAAAGAACATGATACATGCCTGATTAGCTTAAATACACTGGGTGAATTTGCATATCCAGTATGCAGGTCTAGCCGCTATATTTGTATATATCGTAGCTCACAGTAGCAGCCCCACTAATAACCTCCATATGACCCAGTGCGCCAGAGAGAGAGTTATGAAAACAATACAGTTCCTACACGGCACGTGTATTACAGAATGTCACATGGAGGTCATAAATTTTTGGCTACTACTGCCAAAAACCAAAGACCCTACAGTATTAGAAAACATTCAAACTTGAATACATACAGTAACACACACACACACACACACACACACACACACACACACACACACACACACACACACACACACACACACACACACACACACACACACACACACACACACACACACACACACACACACACACACACTTGACCCAGAGGCACACAAAACCCGCAGAACCGGTCCAAAGAAAACAAGGGGGAGATAGAGAAACACTAGACAGAGAAATGAGGGAGTTCTATGATCCAGAGGCAAGTCAGTTCACACGGAAATACTCAACTGCAGTACTCTTAGGCTGAGGCTTAATCCATTAACACACACAGCCAGATCCAGGACATATATAGTCAGCATCACAGCCCTAGGAACCTCCTGACCCTATAAAATGTTCACATTAGCATGATGTGTATATGTGACTACCATACACTGTTTGATGTGTTATATTTCTTTACTGGATTCCCTGGAAATGGGGATTGCGAGCTAGGCTGAAAAGATGGGCTATACTGCCTCTTCCTAGAATCCTAATGCCTATTGCCCAATCGCAGATTGTGAACTCAGAGCAAAGCTTCAATCACAGAGGGACATCAGGGAATGCTGTGTCTGTGTTTTCAGGACATGGCTTACAGACAATTCCCTCGACTGCTATTCAACCAGACAGCTTTTCCATTTTCCGTATGTATCGAACAGTGGCTTCCGGGAAAGAGTATGTGGAAGGTGCATATTTCTTCATCTTCAATTCCTAATGTACCAAAGTTGAAAACATCTTGAGCTTCTGTTCACCAGAGTGGAGTTGCTGATGCTAAAAGGCAGACCCCACTATATGCCTAGGGAATTCATACGAGCTCTACAAATCCATTCAGATGTAAAAAATACAATAAAAACTCAAACTTCAATCGATGTTCGACAACTCAGACTCGCCACGCATGTGGCAAGGACTACAGGCTATCACAGACTACAAAGGCAAATCCAGCTGTGTGGTGCCCACGAAGCCTCCCTTCCAGATGAGCTTAACATATCCTATGGTCGCTTCAAGGCAGACAATGCCGAGCCAACAAGGAAGGCTCTCGCTACTCCAGACGACCAGATATGGTCGCTCTCCAAGGCTGATGTGAGGAAAACTCTCAAAAGAGTGAATAATCACAAAGCCGCTGGCCCAGATGGCATCCCTGGGCGTGTCGTCAGAGTGTGCGTTGACCAGCTGGCGGGCGTCTTCTCTGACATCTTCAACCTGTCCCAAGCTGCAGTCTCCAAGGTTCAAGGAGACCACCATCATCGTGGTGCCTAAGAAAGCCAAGGTGACATGCCCAAATTAGAAGTATGTGGATACCTGTCACGTAGATTAGGCCAGAAGGCTAAACTGGAAAACCTAACCCCTATCAAAATAAAAAGATGGTGGAGCCGCAAAAGTACTTCTGTGCTTCAGGGTGTTTATATACAAAGTGAATCCGGAAGGAAAACAACAGTACTGCCATCCAAAGTATACATTATGGGGACAGCTTAAGAACAATGCTGCCCCATCAACAGCCCAATCCAAAATGGTCCCCCCCCCCCCTGAACTGAAAGAGAGGCTCCTTTTGTAGGGTAAGCCCCTCCCAGCAGAACATACACAGCACTAATTAATTAAGCAATTATCTTCATCAAAGCCTACATTTTCCACTCAGCTTAACATAATGAATTATATACATTGCAACACGTTTCTCATGATACAATATACCATTAGAACTCATTTACAAAATCCCATCCCTACTGACATGGAGTCTCCCAATATGCCCATTCACATGAACGAGCCATTCAGGACAGGCACTACAAAGCCAGCCCGATTACCATAGCTCTGATCCTTATCCCAGCATACCCGGAAGCTATAGAGATGGAGAGAGAGGAACAGAATCAAACAAACAGCGTGCTCATCCATAACATTGATAAGTACAATAAATGTTGCTTAAATTAAACATGAACGCTTGTCTGTATATTCTTTATACCATAAACTGTTACTGACGGGAGGTAAGAATAAAGTGTGAAATGTATGTACTAAGATAGAGAAATTAACTTGTGTGTCGACCCACATTGTTAACGTAGCTGTTAACGGAGCAGAGAGGCGTGATGAATGTGTGTGTGTTAGTGTACCAAATACTGCCTGCGGCCAGTGATGGACTTCTCCGTCACAACACCCCTTCAAATTAGTGGATTTGGCTATTCCAGCCATACCCGTTGCTGACAGGTGAACAACATCAAGCACACAGCCATGCAATCTCCATAGACAAACATTGGCAGTAGAATGGCCTGAACTGAAGAGCTCAGTGACTTTCAATGTGGCACCGTCATAGGATGCCACCTTTCCAACAAATTACTGCCCTGCTAGAGCTGCCCCTGTCAACTGTAAGTGCTGTTATTGTGAAGTGAAACATCTAGGAACACCAACAGCTCAGCCGAAAAGTGGTAGGCCATACAAGCTCACAAAATGAGACCGCCAAATGCGTAAAAATTGTCTGTCCTCAGTTGCAAGACTCACTGACGAGTTCCAAACTGCCTCTGGAATCAATGTCAGCACAATAACTGTTCGTCTAGAGCTTCATGAAATGAGTTTCCATGGCCAAACATCCTCACACAAGCCTAAGATCACCATACGCAATGCCAAGTGATGGCTGGAGTGGTGTTAAGCTCGTTGCCATTGGACTCTGGAGCAGTGGAAACGCATTCTCTGGAGTGATGAATCACGCTTCACCATCTAGCAGTCCAACGGACAAATCTGGGTTTGGTGGATGCCAGGAGAAGACTACCAGCCTGAATGTATAAAGTTTGGTGGAGGAGGAATAATGGACTGGGGCTGTTTTTCATCATTCGTGCTTGGTCCCTCAGTTCCAGTGAAGCTAAATCTTAATGCTACAGCGTGCAATGACATTCTAGACGATTCTGTGCTTCCAACTTTGTGGCAACAGTTTGGGGAAGGCCCTTTATTGTTTCAGCATGACAATGCCCCCGTGCACAAAGCGAGGTCCATACAGAAATGGTTTGTTGAGATTGATGTGGAAGAACTTGGCAGGCCTGCGAAGAGCCCTGACCTCAACCCCATCGAACACCTTTGTGATGAATTAGAACGCTGACTGCGAGCGAGGCTTAGTCACCCAACATACAGTGTATTCAGACCCCTTGATATTTCCACATTTTGTTACGTTACAGCCTTGTTTTAAAATGGATTAAATAAATAAAAAATCCTCATCAATCTACACACAATACCGCATAATGAAAACGTGAGAACAGGTTTTTAGATATTTTGCAAATGTATTAAAAATTAAAAACAGAAATACCTTATTTACATAACTATTCAAACCCTTTGCTATGAGACTCGAAATTGAGCTCAGGTGCCTCCTGTTTCCATGATGATCCTTGAGATGTTTCTACAACTTGATCAAGGCTAGCATGACAGAGACACTGGACCCACTCAAATTTGCCTTCCAATAGATCCATGCCATTTCCATCGCTATTCACACGACCCTAACACATCTGGACAAGAGGAACACCATATGTGAGAATGCTGTTCATTGACTACAAATCAGCATTCAGCACTATTGTTCCCTCCAAGCTTGCTACCAAGCTCAGAGCCCTGGGTCTGGACTTTACCCTAAGCATCTGGATCCTGGACTTCCTGACAGGCAGACCACATGCTGTGAGGATTGGCAACAACACTTCCTCCACACTGACTCTTAACATAGGGGCTCCCCAGGGGTGTTTCCTCAACCCTCTGCTGTACTCTCTTAGGGCCCCCCCAGGGGTCTCAGCCCTCTGCTGTACTCCCTGTTCAGCCACGATTGCGTGGCTTTGCACGACACCAACTCCATCATCAAGTTTGCTGACAACCCCACGGTTGTACGCTTGATAACTAACAATGACGAGTCAGCCTATAGGGAGAAGTTAAGTGAACTGGCATTGTGGTGCGAGGACAACAACCTCTCCCTCAACATCAGCAAAATAAATTACTTGATTGACTTCAGGAAGCAAAGGAGGGAACACGGCCCAATCCACATCAAGAGGACTGCAGTAGAGTGTGTCAGCAGTGTCCACAGACGACTTGACATGGCCCAAAAACACCACTCTTGTCAAGATGGCTCAACAGCGCCTCTACTTCCTGATGCGGCTGATAAAATTCAGCATGCCATCCTGGGACCTCTCCAAATGCTACTGCTACACCATCGAGAGCGTCCTGACCGGTTGCATCAAGCCTGGTACAGGAAAAGGTCCATCCACAACCGCAAGGCCCTCCAGCGGGTGGTGAAGATGGCCCAGTACATCACTGGGGCTATGTTCCCACCCATCCAGGACATCTATTTGAAACAGTGCCCGAGGAAGTCCCGCTGCATCATCAAGGACCACACACACTCCAGCCACGAGCTGTTCACTCCCTTGCATGAGGTCTGACACCAACAGGCTCAGAGAGAATTTCTATCTACAAGCCATCATACTGCTGAACACTTGAACTTGACAGACCACCTGTACTGGATCGCCACACCTTAGCTCACACACACACACACACACACACACACACACACACACACACACACACACACACACACACACACACACACACACACACACACACACACACACACACACACACACACACACACACACACACACACACACACACACACACACACACACACACACACACACACACACACCCCTACCCTATCCATAACCTTAACCTTATCCCAAAAACCTAACCTTAACCCTAAACCTAACCCTAGCTCCTAACCTTGAAACTAACCCTAGCTCCTAACTCTAACCCTAAACCTAATTCTAACCTTAACTCTACACTCCCTAGAAGTAGCATTTGACCTTGTGGGTACCAACAAAATGTCCCCAGTTGGTCAAATGTAGTTTGTTTACTATTCTTGTGGGGACTTCATGCTACACACTGCTGCATACCAGATTCTGATTTACTATTGCTAAATTTGCACAATTTAAACACTTGCAGTAGAGTCCCCCTTTCCTCAAAACACGTGTAAATATTGGACTATATATTGTGCCTTTCTGTATTGTACTTTAATAAAATGTTTATTCTATTCTACTGAGCCATCTACTTTATGTTCGTAATCTTATCTTTTATTATTGTTGTTGCATTGCCAAGAATGAACCTGCAAGTAATAATTTTGTTGGATGGTGTATGTCATATGTATCCTGTGCATGTTACTCATAAAAATGTCAACTTTGTCACTGGTGAAGAGTGCAAGTCAGTTTCAGTTTGGGTGCAAAGGTCAAGAGCACAGAATGTCCTGATTCTGTATTCTGAGCTTTCGATTCCACAGTCATTCTTTGACTTTCTCTTCCTCTTACAACCACACACTCTTCTGTTCTGCCTCCAGGAAAATGGAGTAAACATGTGTCAGAGTCACAGTCAATGCTAGAGCTCCTCCCTGTAGTTGGCTGGAGAGAAGCATATGGAGCATGCTGTTGTGTTTAGCTGTTCTTCGAGTTCCCTCGCATATTAGTGTGTATGTGTGTGTGCTCCTGAATTATGCAATATTCCAATGAAGCCAATCGTCCCCTGAACCCCATGACATTGAGTGAGTTAGTCGGTTCACATAAAGTAAACTTAAACCAGAGAAAGCATGCAGCGACACACGCACACACCTATATAGTCTACAGCTGCTTGCATTGCCACCAAAACACACTATATATCTTGTGATACACATGCAAATTCACAGCGCCAACCCGTCCAAGTAGGAGAGGAAAGGCTGCCAGATTTGATCAAATGTTGATAATTTATTGTTCAGAATATATCTAATTCTTTCTAAGTGTACAGTGTTTGCCAATTCGCTGAGCCATAATTTGGTAGAGGGCGCTTTTCCAAAACAACAAGATTAATTTTTTTGACGAAATGAGACCGTAAGAGATTAGTTGTTTTTGGGGGTTGGTTAATCCGTTTAGGGACTCAGACACTAGGATTATCAGAAGCGGGTCTGGGTCTATTGAAGTCTGCAAAACGTCAGAGAGGATCTCAAAAATTCCACACCAATAACCATGCAAGCTAGAGCATAGGGCAAAGCAGAGGAGTAGTGTAACCTGCACAGCCTGACATTTATCACACATAGGGGATGTATCAGGAAATATCCTATGTAGTTTGGTTTTGGAATAGTGTAATCTGTGTAATACCTTGAATTGTATGAGACGATGTCTGGAATTAATGGAGCATGTGTGGATATACTCCAAGCTCTCTTCCCAGTCTGCCACCGAGATGTCAGTCCCTAGTTCTTCCTCCCATTTTGCCTTAATGGCATCTGTAGAAGGTGTGCTAACAGATTGAAAAGCATCATATAGACACGATATCAGTTTGTCTGAGGTGGGGCATATTTTTATGCATCCGTCAGACATGGAAGGTTTAGCATTCCCAAATTTTGGGATGCCTTCTTTTTTTGCCGTGGTATCGTTTTATTATTGTTTTGTTATCGTGATGATATTGAGTATTGTGATACTAAACCTGGTATCGAAGTTAAAATGCTGGTATTGTGATAACACTAATTCTATTCCCCTACACCTCCAAACCAATTAGCTAATTCTTTAATAAATCCTGTTGTAGCGAGGATTCCCTCAGGGAACGCCACTTCCCCCCGTTCAGCTGGAACGGTGGCGCATGGAATGCAAAAATATTCTTAGAAATATTTAACCTCCACACATTAACAAGTCCAATAGCTCAAATGAAAGATAAACACCTTGTTCATCGAGCCAGCGTATCAGATTTCTAAAATGTTTTACAGGGAAAACATAGCACATATTTATGTCAAACCACCACCAAAGACACAGCCGATATACAGCCATTTTGTCGAACAAAAGATGCAATCACAAACGCAGGATTAAAATGGAAATAATTCACTAACCTTTTGAAAATCTTCATCAGATGACAGTAATCGGACATGTTACACAGTACATTTATGTTTTTTTTTCAATAATATGCCATTTATATCCATAAATCTCGGTTTACATTGACGCCATGTTCAGAAAATGCTAAAAAATGTCCGGAGAAATTATAGATAACTCAGCCAGATAACGGCAGATACAGCAATACACATCATAAACTTTGACTAAATATACATGTTCTACATATAGTTAGAAAGATACACTGCTTCTTAATGCAATTGCTTTGTCACATTTCTTTTTAACGTTACAGAAATCGTTCATTTTTCAATAATCTGAGACGGCGCTCAGACATAAGCAATATTTCTCCGCTATGTTGGAGTGGTCTTCGATCAGAATGTAGTGGAAGTAGTCATACTTACCCAATACATCGTTTGGTTTCAAGTCGTGTGTCTTTGAATTAGCATATGCTACAAGTTCCAGCTGAAATGCTTCCAAAATTACTTCTGGCCCCGAACAGTTGCGCATCAAAACTTCAAAATGACATATTATATGCCGACTAAACTGGTCAAACTAAGTGCAGAATCAAGCTTTAGGATGTTCTAAACGTACAAAACCATTATCTAATCTCTCGGACGAACGTGTCTCTTCGCAGGCGATCTGGAACAAAGGGACGTCTCTTCAAAAAGCGCGCTCTCGTAACCTTGTATTTTCTTGCGACACTCAGTCTTTTGCCTATTTAAGGGTCAAAACTTGCGGGATTTGCACAATTAAACGCTGTACTGAATGAGGACATCTAGTGGAAGACATAGAAAGTGTCTCCAGATTCATAGCTGGTTGGGAAGGGTGGGGGCGATGATGTCAAAGTTGCCCCAACTTTCAGTACTCCAAAAATAGTTTGGGAGATTGCCTGCCCTGTGAGTTCTGCTATACTTACGGTTTTAGAAGCTTTAGAGTGTTTTCTATCCAATAATTATTATTATATGCATATATTAGCAATTTTGGACATTTTTTTTTCAGTTTACTATGGGCACGCAATTCCTCCAAAGCGGGCAGTATTCTGCTGAGCCCTAACACGTTTTAACATGTCATCCCTATAGGATCCTTGTTACATGGCTTGTTCCACTAATTCATTCTCTCACACTCAGTCACACACACAACGCTCTGGGCTTCTCACAAGAGGCCTTATTACCATCCTCCACTCTCCAGGCATGAAACAGTAACTATTGTGACCTGGCCAGAACATAAGAGGATGGATCATGAAAAATATCAGCTATGGTCAACTGTGGTTGCTACATACTGTAAGTCAAATCCTGCTCAGATAGCAATGTGTAATGTTATTCACCTCTAGTCCTTGGGCGCGTTCGAGTGCACACACTACTTGTAGGCACATGTCAGCACAACCTTTCAAAGTGTGTCGCATTATGGGATAAAAAATGTCTGACTTGTACCTACAAGTGACTGCATTAACCTTACAAAAATCATGTGATCTAACGTCATGAAGTGTTGACTGCAGTCGACTGCCAGTTTCTGCAGTTGCTCCTCACCAACTTCATCCTGCAGCCATCATCTGCATTGTGGGAGGCACTATTGTCAACCAATCACAAGGCTTTATTTGTTTGACTCACGCAAACGTGACCAAAGACATGACTGAAACAGGAACCAACTTTGCTGTGATTCATGTATACAGTGGATGATATATACAAATTCATGTAATGATTGAGGCTCTCTCTCACTAATTGTTGTACAATGTTTGTGAGTGTGTGATATGGGGGTTGGAGACATTATAAAGAAAATATTTTATAAACAATGGCAACACTGCTATGTTGATATGCGCCTTGTTGATGGAAAAACAAATTAGTGTCCGACTTTCAGCTGTTTCAGATGCACCTTTTTCTGGTGGTCTGCCCCGTTGACATTGGCTCTGCATTGTGATTTTTTCAATCTTTGGTGACCCAGGCAGATAAGGCCCATGTGTAGCTTGGCCTAGCCCTGGCCTGAACTCAATCCCGTCCCACTATGGGTCAACCAGAGTGCATCTGCTTTCTCTAATGTTTCACACTCACTCCAACCCGCATTGGAATTTTGCGTCACAAAAGTAAATCCATATGCAGAGTGTGAAAAGCACAAAATAGGACAACATTGAGTTTAGTGTCCAGCCAATATGGATACCAGAGTGGACACTCACTGGATCCTCACTTATAGACCTGGACGGTATACCGTATTTGACTGTATACCAGTTTGGGTTTTTACGTTACCTTCTATAACGGTATTTCAAAGTTTGGTTTGTGAAATGTGATACGTTTTTATAGTTTACTCCGTTTGCTACTTGCAAGTCTCTCTCTCTCCCCATCCTCCTGCATGCCCCTTCCCACACCAGGCCAAGCCCCATGTCACTCAAGAGAGCATGCTTTTGCTCAACCAAGGAGACAAGAGTACTTCACTTGTCGTTCACTCTACAGTCTGCCTGGTCAGATGCAACAAGATGTTGATGACACTGATGCGTATTTCATAGCATTCTATAATTACACTATTAGTTTGTGTAGCTATCTTAATGTTAGTTTGTAGTTTCTTAGCAAGTGTGGCTAAAATAACATTGTGTTAGCTAGCTAGCTAAATTCAATCAGAGTCAAAGCAAATGTAGCTAGCTTACAGCCTGATACCAGTGCTAGTAGGCCTAGATCAGCATGTTGTTTGTGCAACAGTATTTTCTAAATCAGAGAGGAATACATTTACATTTACATTTAAGTCATTTAGCAGACGCTCTTATCCAGAGCGACTTACAAATTGGTGCATTCACCTTATGACATCCAGTGGAACAGCCACTTTACAATAGTGCATCTAAATATTTTAAGGGGGGAGGGGGTGAGAAGGATTACTTTATCCTATCCTAGGTATTCCTTAAAGAGGTGGGGTTTCAGGTGTCTCCGGAAGGTGGTGATTGACTCCGCTGTCCTGGCGTCGTGAGGGAGTTTGTTCCACCATTGGGGAGCCAGAGCAGCGAACAGTTTTGACTGGGCTGAGCGGGAACTGTACTTCCTCAGTGGTAGGGAGGCGAGCAGGCCAGAGGTGGATGAACGCAGTGCCCTTATTTGGGTGTAGGGCCTGATCAGAGCCTGGAGGTACTGAGGTGCCGTTCCCCTCACAGCTCCGTAGGCAAGCACCATGGTCTTGTAGCGGATGCGAGCTTCAACTGGAAGCCAGTGGAGAGAGCGGAGGAGCGGGGTGACGTGAGAGAACTTGGGAAGGTTGAACACTAGACGGGCTGCGGCGTTCTGGATGAGTTGTAGGGGTTTAATGGCAAAGCTATAGGCAAAGCATGAATATGTTAGCTAGAGAGTTAGCTAGCTAGCCTACTACCCCATACTGAAAAATAATATATATATAAACAAATTGAATTATATTAAAATATATTGGGAAAATGTATTTTTAAAATATATAAATAAGTAGAAAATATATACAGTACCAGTCAAGTTTGGACACACCTTCTCATTCAATGGTTTTCCTTTATTTTACGATTTTCTACATTGTAGAATAATAGTGAAGACATCAACACTATGAAATAACACACATGGAATCTTGTAGTAATCAAAAAAGTGTTAAACAAATCAAAATATATTTGAGATTTGAGATTCTTCAAGTAGCCACCCTTTGCCTTGATGACAGCTTTGCACACTCTTGGACTTCTACAAACCAGCTTCACGAGGTAGTCACCTGGAATGTATTTCAATTAACAGGTGTGCCTTGTTAAAAGTTAAATAGGGGAATTTCTTTCCTTCTTAATGCATTTGAGCCGATCAGTTGGTTTGTGACAAGGTATGGGTGGGATACAGAAGATAGTCCTATTTAGTAGAAGACCAAGTCCATTTTATGGTAAAAACAGCTAAAATATGCAGAGAAATGACAGTCCATCATTACTTTAAGACATGAAGGCCAGTCAATGCAGAAACTTTCAAGAATTTTGAAAGTTTCTTCAAGTGCAGTCGCAAAACTATCAAAACTATCAACATACAGCTGGCTGGTTATCAAATCAAATCAAAGTATTTATATAGCCCTTCGTACATCAGCTGATATCTCAAAGTGCTGTACAGAAACCCAGCCTAAAACCCCAAACAGCAAGCAATGCAGGTGTAGAAGCACGGTGGCTAGGAAAAACTCCCTAGAAAGGCCAAAACCTAGGAAGAAACCTAGAGAGCAACCAGGCTATGTGGGGTGGCCAGTCCTCTTCTGGCTGTGCCGAGTGGAGATTATAACAGAACATGGCCAAGATGTTCAAATGTTCATAAATGACCAGCATGGTCCAATAATAATAAGGCAGAACAGTTGAAACTGGAGCAGCAACATGGCCAGGTGGACTGGGGACAGCAAGGAGTCATCATGTCAGGTAGTCCTGAGGCATGGCTCAGGTCCTCCAAGAGAGAGATAGAAAGAGAGAATTAGAGAGAGCACACTTAAATTCACACAGGACACCGAATAGGACAGGAGAAGTACTCCAGATATAACAAACTGACCCTAGCCCCCCGACACATAAACTACTGCAGCATAAATACTGGAGGCTGAGACAGGAGGGGTCAGGAGACACTGTGGCTCCATCCGAGTACACCCCCAGACAGGGCCAAACAGGAAGGATATAACTCCACCCACTTTGCCAAAGCACAGCCCCCACACCACTAGAGGGATATCTTCAACCACCAACTTACCATCCTGAGACAAGGCTGAGTATAGCCCACAAGATCTCCGCCACGGCATAACTCAAGGGGGGGGGGGGTGCCAACCCAGACAGGATGATCACATCAGTGACTCAACCCACTCAGGTGACGCACCCCTCCCAGGGATGGTATGAGAGAGCCCCAGTAAGCCAGTGACTCAGCCCCTGTAATAGGGTTAGAGGCAGAGAATCCCAGTGGAAAGAGGGGAACCGGTCAGGCAGAGACAGCAAGGGCGGTTCGTTGCTCCAGAGGCTTTCCGTTCACCTTCCCACTCTGGGCCAGACTACACTCAATCATATGACCCACTGAAGAGATGAGTCTTCAGTAAAGACTTAAAGGTTGAGACCGAGTTTGCGTCTCTGACATGGGTAGGCAGACCGTTTCATAAAAATGGAGCTCTATAGGAGAAAGCCCTGCCTCAGCTGTTTGCTTAGAAATTCTAGGGACAATTAGGAGGTCTGCGTCTTGTGAACGTAGCGTACGTGTAGGTATGTATGGCAGGACCAAATCAGAGAGATAGGTAGGTTCATGCTCTACAACATCCGCAGAGTACGACCCTGCCTCACACAGGAAGCGGCGCAGGTCCTAATCCAGGCACTTGTCATCTCCCGTCTGGATTACTGCAACTCGCTGTTGGCTGGGCTCCCTGCCTGTGCCATTAAACCCCTTCAACTCATCCAGAACGCCGCAGCCCGTCTGGTGTTCAACCTTCCCAAGTTCTCTCACGTCACCCCGCTCCTCCGTTCTTTCCACTGGCTTCCAGTTGAAGCTCGCATCCGCTACAAGACCATGGTGCTTGCCTACGGAGCTGTGAGGGGAACGGCACCTCAGTACCTCCAGGCTCTGATCAGGCCCTACACCCAAACAAGGGCACTGCGTTCATCCACCTCTGCCTGCTCGCCTCCCTACCACTGAGGAAGTACAGCTCCCGCTCAGCCCAGTCAAAACTGTTCGCTGCTCTGGCTCCCCAATGGTGGAACAAACTCCCTCACAACGCCAGGACAGCGGAGTCAATCACCACCTTCCGGAGACACCTGAAACCCCACCTCTTTAAGGAATACCTAGGATAGGATAAGTATACCCTCTCACCCCCCCCCCCTTTAAGATTTAGATGCACTATTGTAAAGTGACTGTTCCACTGGATGTCATAAGGTGAATGCACCAATTTGTAAGTCGCTCTGGATAAGAGCGTCTACTAAATGACTTAAATGTAATGTAAATGTAGGTAGGAGCAAGCCCATGTAATGCTTTGTAGGTTAGCAGTAAAACCTTGAAATCAGCCCTTGCTGTTATGCAGGTGAATGAGGACCCAAAAGCGACTTAACAGAAACAGAGTTTATTCCAGTCTTTAACAAAAACGATAATCCTGGATACTCTCACAGGTAAAGTCAAAACAGGAAAACTGAAACCCTCTAGTCAGTAGAGGGGAACAACTGGAGATGCGACCACAGACTGCAGGTCGCTTCGGGAAGGCGCAGGCCGTAGCTGATATAGACACCTGCTCACACGCAGCATCTGAAGAAGGCAAAAACACGACAGGACGGAACAAGGACACAGAACAGCAAACAAGGATCCGACAAGGACAGAAGCGAAAACAGAGAGAGAAATAGGGACTTAATCAGAGGGCAAAATAGGGAACAGGTGTGAAAGAGTAAATGAGGTAGTTAGGAGAATGAGGAACAGCTGGGAGCAGGAACGGAACGATAGAGAGAGAGAGAGAGAGAGAGAGAGAGAGAGAGAGAGGGAGGGGGAGAGAGAGGGATAGAAAGAGGGAAAGAACCTAATAAGACCAGCAGGGGGGAAACGAATAGAAGAGGAAGCACAAGGACAAGACATGACAATCTATGACAAAACATGACACTTGCTTTGACAGGAAGCCAGTCTAGGGAGGCTAGCACTGGAGTAATATGATCACATTTTTTGGTTCTAGTCAGGATTATAGCAGCCGTATTTAGCACTAACTGAAGTTTATTTAGTGCTTTATCCAGGGAGACGGAAAGTAGAGCATTGCAGTAGTCTAACCTAGAAGTGACAAAAACATGGATACATTTTTTCTGCATCATTTTTGGACAGAAAGTTTCTGATTTTTGCAATGTTATGTAGATGGAAAAAAGCTGTCCTTGAAATGGTCTTGATAAGTTCTTCAAAAGAGAGATCAGGGTCCAGAGTAACGCCGAGGTCCTTCACAGTTTTATTTGAGACGACTGTACAACCATTAAGATTAATTGTCAGATTCAACAGAAGCATCTCTGTTTTGTCCGAGTTTAAAAGTAGAAAGTTTGCAGCCATCCACTTTCTTATGTCTGAAACACCTGCTTCTAGCGAGGGCAATTTTGGGGCTTCACCATGTTTCATTGAAATGTACAGCTGTGTGTCATCCACATAGCAGTAAAAGTTAACATTATGTTTTCAAATGACATCCCCAAGAGGTAAAATATATAGTGAAAACAATAGTGGTCCTATAACAGAACCTTGAGGAACACCGACATTTACAGTTGATCAACCCCAGGGGGGGATGCCCAGGGGGGGATGCCAACCCAGACAGGAAGTTCACATCAGTGACTCAACCCACTCAAGTGACGCACCCCTCCTAGGGACGGTATGAAAGAGCCCTAGTAAGCCAGTGACTCAGCCCCTGTAATAGGGTTAGAGGCAGAGAATCCCAATTATACGCTGCACCGGCAGGATAGAACAGCAGCGTCTGGTAAGACAAGGGGCGGCGGACTATGTATTTTTGTAAATAACAGCTGGTGCACGATATCAAACAAAGGCTCGAGCTATTGCTCACCTGAGGTAGAGTATCTCATGATAAACTGTAGACCACATTACCTACCTAGAAAGTTTTCATCTGTATTTTTTGTAGCTGTTTACATACAACCACAGTCAGAGGCTGGCACTAAGACCGTATTGAATTAGCTATTTTCCGCCATAAGCAAACAAGAAAACCTTCCCCCAAAGGCGGCGCTCTTAGTAGCCGGGGACTTTACTACAGAGAAACGTAAATCTGTTTTACCAAATTTCTATCAGCATGTTAAATGTGCAACCAGAGGAAAATAAATTCTGGACCAACTTTACAAACAGAGAAGCATACAAAGTTCTCCCTCGCCCTCCATTTGTCAAATCTGACCATGATTCCATCCTCCTGATTCCTGCTTACAAGCACAAATTAAAGCAGGAAGCACCAGTGACTAGATCAATAAAAAAGTGGTCAGATGAAGCAGATGCTAAGCTACAGAACTGTTTTGCTAGCACAGACTGGAATATGTTCCGCGATTCCTCCGATCGCTTTGAGGAGTACACCATATCAGTCATTGGCTTCATCAATAAGTGCATCAATGACGTCGTCCCCACAGTGACTGTACGTACATACCCAAAGCAGAAGCCATGGATTACAGGCAACATCCGCACTGTGCTAAAGGCTAGAGCTGCCGCTTTCAAGGAGCGAGACCCTAACACAGAAGCTTATAAGAAATTCCGATATGCCCTCCGACGAATCATCAAACAGGCAAGGCGTCAATACAGGACTAATATCGAATCATACTATACTGGCTCTGACGCTTGTCGGATGTGGCAGTGCTTGCAAACCATTACAGACTACAAAGGGAAGCACAGCCAAGAGCTGCCCAGTGACACGAGCCTACCAGACAAGCTAAACTACTCCTATGCTCACTTTGAGGCAAATAACACTGAAACATGCATGAGAGCACCAGCTGTTTTAGAAGACTGTGTGCTCACGCTCTCCGCAGCTAATGTAAGTAAGACCTTAAAACAGGTCAACATTCAGACAGATTCAGACAGATTACCATTACGTGTACTGCGAGCATGTTCTGACCAACTGGCAAGTGTCTTCACTGACATATTTAACCTCACCCTGTCTGATTCTGTAATACTAACAAGTTTTAAGCAGACCACCATAGTGCCTGTGCCCATGAACACTAAGGTAACCTGCCTAAATGATTATCGACCCGTAGCACTCATGTCTATAGCCATGAAGTGCTTCGAAAGGCTGGTCATGGCTCACATCAACATCATGATCCCAGAAACACTAGACCCATTCCAATTTGCATACCGCCCCAACAGATCCACAGATGATGCAATCTCTATTGCACTCCATTTCCCACCTGGAAAAAAGGAACACCTATGTGAGAATGCTATTTATTGACTACAACTCAGTGTTCAACACCATAGTGCCCTCAAAGCTCATCAATAAGCTAAGGACTCTGGGACTAAACACCTCCCTCTGCAACTGGGTCCTGGACTTCCTGACGGGCAGCCCCCAGGTGTTAAGGGTAGGTAACAACACTTCCACCATGCTGATCCGCAACACAGGGACCCCTCAGGGGTGTGTGCTCAGTCCCCTCTTGTACTCCCTGTTCACTCATGACTGCACGGCCAGGCACGACTCCAACGCCATCATTAAGTTTGCCGATGACACAACAGTGGTAGGCCTGATAACCGACAATGACGAGACAGCCTATAGGGAGGAGGTCAAAGACCTGGCCGTGTGGTGCCAGGACAACAACCTCTCCCTCAACGTGATCAAGACAAACGAGATGATTGTGTGGACTATAGGAAAAAGAGGACCAAGCACACCCCCATTCTCATTTATAGGGCTGCAGTGGAGCAGGTTGAGAGTTTCAAGTTCCTTGGTGTCCACATCACCAACAAACTAACATGGTCCAAGCACACCAAGCCAGTCGTGAATAGGGCACGACAAAACTTATTCCCCCTCAGGAGACTGAAAAGATTTGGCATAGATCCTCAGATCCTCAAAATGTTCTAGAGCTGCACCATCGAGAGCATCCTGACTGGTGTGGCAACTGCTCAGCCTCTGACCACATGGCACTACAGAGGGTAGTGCGAACGGCCCAGTACATCATTGGGGCCAGGCTTCCTGACATCCAGGACCTCTATACAAGGCAGTGTCAGAAGAAGAAAATTGCAAAATACTCCAGCCACCTTGGTCATAGACCGCACAGCACGTGGTATCGGAGCGCCAAGTCTAGGTCCAAGAGGCTTCTGAACAACTCCAAGCCAAAAGACTCCTGAACACCTAATCAAATGGTTACCCAGACTATTTGCAATGCCAGCCCCCCCCCCCCTTTTACACCACTGCTACTCTCTGTTGTTATCATCTATGCATAGTTACTTTAATAACTCTACCTACATGTACATAGTACCTCAACTAACTGGTGCCCCCGCACATTGACTCTATATTCTTGCTATTTTATTTCTGCTCTTTCGTTACTTGTTACTTTTATTTCTTATTCTTATCCAGATTCTTTTTAACTGCCTTTTTGGATTGTTCGTTAGGGGCTCGTAAGTAAGCATTTCACCGTAAGGTTGTATGTGCCTAATAAAATTTGATTTGAATTGAAAAACCATCAAGCGATGTGATGAAACTGCCTCTCATGAGGACCACCACAGGAAAGGAAGACCCAGAGCTGCAGAGGATAAGTTCGTTAGAGTTACCAGCCTCAGAAATTGCAGCCCAAATAAATGCTTCACAGAGTTCAAGTAACACATCTCAACATCAACTGTTTAGAGGAGACTGCATGAATCAGGCCATTGTGGTCAAATTGCTGCAAAGAAACCACTACTAAAGGACACCAATAATAAGAAGAGACTTGCTTGAGCCAAGAAATACGAGCAATGAATGAGTCAAAATTTCAGATTTTTGGTTCCAAACACTGTGTTTTTGTGAAACGCAGAGTAGGTGAAGGGATGTTCTCGGTATGTGTGGTTCCCACCCTGAAGCATGGAGGAGGAGGTGTGATGGTGTGGGTGTGCTTTTCTGGTGACACTGTCATTGATTTATTTAGAATTCAAGGCACACTTAACCAGCATGGCTACCACAGCATTGTGCAGCGATACGCCATCCCATCTGGTCTATGCTTAGTGGGACTATCATTTGTTTTTCAAAGGGACAATGACCGAACACACCTCCAGGCGGTGTAAGGGCTATTTGACCAAGAAGGAGAGTGATGGAATGCTGCATCAGATGACCTGATGACATAAAAATAAATTAGGTGTTTATTTTGAAAAAGACACTTGAATGTAGAACATATCTTTAAATATATAAAATAATATATATAAAAATATATTTTTACAGAGCTGTCAATCACAATTTTAAATGTTCACAAGCGCTGACCCCAACCCTGCCTCCAAATGACAGAGCAGTCGTTACAATTTAAGGTAAGAATTGTTATGAAAATTAAAGTTGAGTAGAGTTCAGTTGAGTTTATGTTATGTATGTATTAGATATAATTGTATTTCCAAACCTATTGTAAAATGTTCTTGGCTAGCCAAGCAATGTGTTGCTTGCTTGCTAATGATTACTGCGAGTTGGGTGTCTCTGATAGAACTGGCTAGCTAGCTAGCTAGATAATTTATAGCAAATGTATTTAAATGTATTGTATTTTTCCCTCCTGATGCTCCTTCTGGTCTGGAGCCTCAGCTGCCTATAGACAGACCCCAGTCAATAGAAGTAGTATTTTGTAATATTTAGCTAGCTAGCTCCCAATTACATTTAAATGTGTCATGAACGTTAACCCCTTATTTATTCTTAATCTTGTGTGGAATTGTTTCACTATCTCTCTTTCTCTACATTATCCGCAGGGTAACTGTCAAATTGTGAGTCTGAAAATGGACACTGGGAGGTGATGAAATCTGCATCAATTTGATGTTCAAAGACATTATTTTCAAATACAGATGTTAAGTGCACAGAGGTAATTTGTACATTAGATTTTGTGTTTCAGTTGTAAATATCCTTCCAGTGACTCCCCTGCCACAAAGCTATCTGAGCAAAAATAACACTCTTTAAGTTCAGTCATGAGTCATTCCTTCAAACTTCTCAAAGTATACCATAGCATGCTATTGTGATTTAGAGCTGAACTTTGTGTTTGTGTGAGAGAGAGAGAGAGAGAGAGAGAGAGAGAGGAGTCCTATGCAGGGAAGCCAGTAAACAACATCAATAATATTGCTTTATTTTATTTGGCAAACAAAGTGAGTGAATTCTCTATCCAATCAATGACTCCAGTTGACTGATAAAGTGGTGAGCATGTGTAGTGAAAGTTTATATCAGCAGACAGACACTGCAGTCAATACAGAGTGAGATAAGTGAAGCACCATGCCTCCCAGGGTATGGAAGGAGAGGGGAAGCAGGGGGAAGACAAGGGATTTGTGAGACTTCTCAAGAAGTTTTTGTCAGCTTTTCTCAGACCTCCCAACTTGTTCCTCAGACCAATGTCACAATCCTGACATTCCCCTGCTCTGAATAATGTCATCGCCAAGGCAAACCTTTGGCGGACAGGAAGGCATGCAAGTATATGAGTAAACAGGAGGGTAAAAATATCTGTGCAACTAAATATAGCTAGCTGGCCCTTTACGCAGCACTTGACATAAATCTGAATGGAAGAGAGCACTGAAGTGCTGGTGTGTGGCAATGTGTGCTACAGGCCAAGGCTAGGTCAACAAGACAACGTTCAGTAACTTCTGCCCTAACAACCTGAGCAAGACAAGTCTGCAATTCACATGTTAGATTCTCTCCTCCAAAAGAGAGAGATTGTGTGTGTGTGTGTGTGTGTGTGTGTGTGTGTGTGTGTGTGTGTGTGTGTGTGTGTGTGTGTGTGTGTGTGTGTGTGTGTGTGTGTGTGTGTGTGTGTGTGTGTGTGTGTGTGTGTGTGTGTGTGTGTGTGTGTGTGTGTGTGTGTGTGTGTAATCGCTCGTGTATGGCCTGCAGATGAATGTCATTGCAATGTGCATCTCTGTCCCACTTGTCCGGAGTGTATCGATGTGACTGGTGATGAGTTTAGTCTGTATGCTGGTGTCCACCCCTCACTGATAGGGTACTTGTGTGAGTGGTTGATTGTTATAGGGGCAATTGATTTGGTGTAATATTGCTTTATTGTGTTTGTATTACTGTCTACTAATGTCAGTGACACGTGTTGTGCACAGTGGGCATATGCAGAGGGTGGTAGTTTGTATGTGTCAGTGTTGTTCTGTCTATAGGTGAGTCTACCTGCTTAGATACTCACCTGCTGAGGTCTCAGATACATGAGATTTCAACGACATAACACAGTGTTTGTATGTGTTTATGGGTGTTTTCGAAGAATGTGTGTCTGTGTTTGTGTGTGTCAGTGAACCACTTTGTAAATATGCATGATGGTGCTTTGTGAGTGGGTGCAGGGATGTGTGGTGTGGTCCCATGCAGTGGTAGTGGGGTACTGCAGTGTTTCGCTGGCCCGCTGGCCCTGCACAGGAAGAGGTGTGCACGTGTTTCTGCAGAGATCAGTGAGAGAAAACAGCACCCTGCCTGCAGCCCCAAAACTACGCTCCTCCCTTTCTCTCTTTCTTTCTATCCCTCCCCGGTTCTCTATCAAACATCCACTCTTTTTCTCCCTCTGCTTGCTCTTCCTCCTTGTATCCATCTGATTCTCTCTCATTCTCACACAGACTTCATGTCTCATCTGTCATCCATCCAGATCCAGCAGTCATTCTCTCCTCTTCTCCATCCATCCTTTTCTCTTTATAGTATTATGTGACACATTCAGCTGCTCATCTTCTATATTACTATTCCTTTTGTTTTCTTTATTTGTTGAGTTTCTTTTTAGTTTCCCCTTACACACACACGCACACACACGCACACACACACACACACACACACACACACACACACACACACACACACACACACACACACACACACACACACACACACACACACACACACACACACACACACACACACACACACACACACACACACACACACACACACACACACACACACACACACACACACACACCTTGCACTCACACACACCAAACCCCATCAGCATTCAATATATCATTGCTCTGCGTCACTAAAGGTCAATATGTTCCTCTCAAAGTGGTGACTAAGTCAAGCCTCATCACTTACTTCTTTCACACATACATTCTCTCATCCCTTCTCTTCCCTCCCCTGCTCTCTTTCTCTCCAACACTCTCTCCATCATCACAAGCACCCTCCTCCTCTCTGACTCTCTCTGCTGCAGTGTGGAAATTTCCAAGCAGAGCGCTGCAGTGTCTGGGCAGGGAACAAGGGAGGGAGGGAGGGAGGGAGAGGAGGAGAGTGAGAGAGAGAGAGAGAGAGAGAGAGAGTGGGTGAAGGATGAGGCTGCTACCTGACACAGAGCATGGCTAACCTATGCTTCTCTAGTGAAGGACGTAGTCACGCAGCCAATGTCTCAGCTTCTCTAGCACAACAGTGGAAAAATACAGACACAGAGAGAAAGAGAAAGGGTACAGAAAGTCACCCTGTAGTAAACACACACACACACACACCAGATATGTCCTCAGAACTCGATAACCACCATTTCTATAAACAGACATAAACAGATATAGCATGCGCACACAGTGAAATGATACAATCTGAATTTACAACCAGAAATTAAAATGGTAGCCTGAACTGAGCCACTAGAACAGGGGGATCTCAATCATGTAAATACCAAGGTCATGTATTCTAGGCTATCGTTCCCATTCACATCCTTTACATTCTCTGACCCCTTATAATGCTTTGATAAGCCTGTGTAATAAAAGCTTTTCCCTATACAGATGTAGGATCTTAATTTGAGCCAATTTGCTACAACATGGAAATAATCCTGCAAGAACATTAAATGTAAATTATTATGTGGATTATATATAATTAGACACTTTTGAAGGGGTTGATAGAGTTTTTGTTAGGGCAAATTAAGTCTGCCTTTTCAAAGTGAAAATTACAAACTTTAGAAGCCTTTTTACAACTAAAATATACTACAAGTTTGCTGTGCAGGAAAATTCTCAGCAACAAAAGAGTGATTAAATGAAAATCCTACATCTGTATTGACACACCGAGTGAGGGACTCGTCTCTAGAAATTCCTGGGAGCCAGAATAGAATGGAGAAGAATTTCTGCCCACATAACAGGGCTCTCCTCCCAACCCACAGCCCCAGCCTCAGTCCCAAGCTCAGCCCCATGCCTAGCCTTACCCTCAGCCCCAGCCTTCAGATCAATAACATTACAACATAGGAGGGTGACTGGCTAGTTTTGCTGCACCCCGTAAGGACAGAGCAGTAGTTGTATAAGGACGTATAAGGAAGTGTGTGTGAGGGAGAGAGCTGTGGTTCGATGGCCTGAGACAGTAGTGGAGTAGGACACTGCAGAGGCTCCTGTGGCGCAGGATGAGTCTGACACACACTCCCTCCGCTAGATACGTCACACACTCATCATGCACACTCACGCACACACACACGCATGCGCACACACAAGCCGTTTGATGACACTCAAACTTTCATACAGTTGCCCACACACAGTTTGACATTAGAATATAATCTACAGATTTAGAATCTTAAAACGATCACTCTTTTGCTGCTGAGAGTTTTCCTGCACAGCAGGAAATGCAAACTTGTAGTGTATTCAATGTTTAAAAAGGCTTCTAAAGTTTGTAATTTCCACTTAAAAAATGTCAACTCCTACAAAACAAATGTCCATTCATTATAGTCCACATAGCAAACGGACTTATATTAAGATCATACAGTACAATCCCATATGCATTCCCTGGTCTCTTGTTAGGTCTTGGTTAGGTCCCTGGTCTTGTACAAAAACGGTTGAACAACACGTGCAAACACCATTGTGTGTGTGTGTGTGTGTGTGTGTGTGTGTGTGTGTGTGTGTGTGTGTGTGTGTGTGTGTGTGTGTGTGTGTGTGTGTGTGTGTGTGTGTGTGTGTGTGTGTGTGTGTGTGTGTGTGTGTGTGTGTGTGTGTGTGTGTGTGTGTGTGTGTGTGTGTGTGTGTGTGTGTGTGTGTGTGTGTGGAGCGAGGGAGAAGGAGCGAGGGAGAGAGAATGAGTGTTAGAGAGAAGGAGTGAGACAGAGATAGGGTAAGACAGGGGTAAACACTCGTCCTTGACCACACCTGATCGATATTGTGTACCCGTCACTATCAACACATTTCTATTTCCTGCAGCAATCTGGGTGTGTTTGTATGTGTGTGTATCTGGGCTCTCTTTCTCCTTGACCTGGGCTAACACACTCACGTTCCCCTCTCTCTCTCTCTGTATTTTTGTGTGTGTGTGACTGTCTGTCTTCCTCTGCCCACCAATGTCTGTTATGTAAGGGTGACCATTGAGTCCCCACCAGACCATAAAGGCTGAGAACTAGTCAAACACAAGGCCTATTTGAATAAACTATTCCGTATCTGCATACCCTCTATAGCTTTAGCCTGTCTGACTCTAAATGGCTGTTGGATTATGGCCAGGTTACATAACTGTGACCTCTTAGGCTTTGCCCGCCACCACCACTACCATCACAGCTTAATCCCTCAGATTAAGAGAGGGAGCAAACAAAAGGAGGACAGAGAGAAAAATAGAGATAGATGTGTAGGGAGAGGTTGTTTGGCTGCCAAGGAGTAGCAGGCATTTGGCCCAGTCACTCTCTCAGAGAACACAGACTGGCTGAGAACAAAAGAGGACAGCAGACTGGGGGCATGCCATCCACAGAGGAGAGAGAAGGGTTTAGCTTCTTAACACATGCACACCTTTCTCAATGAGTGTTAAACTACAGAGTTTGGCTCAGACAGTGCAACTGTGCAATGCCATAACGGTGGTGATGAGTCAAGTATTCAACTAACAAGTAGCTTTTGCAACAAAGTGAGATAAAACGCTCTGCCATCCTCCACACTGGGCCTCTCCACATCCCCATACGTACACTCTGGAGGGTCCTAGACAGCACAAGAACTGGAACAGCCCTCTACAGACACAGGGGAAAGGAACTGAGGATTAATGAGAATAGAAAGGAGCAACCCTGAAACTTTGAGAGACATGAGAGCCAGAGGGAAGGAGAGAGGGAAGGAAGGAAGGAGGGGGGGGGACTGTAACCTTCAGTTGGAGTGCTAAAAGTAGCTTGAGTGTTTAATAGGAGAGAAAGAGAGGTAAATTAGAGGCAGTGCTAGATAATGAGAGGACATGCTGACTTGGAGAGGGTGGCTGAAATATAGCCATGGCACTACCTTCACAGAGGGAGAGAGAGAGGGAGCGGGAAAGGAGAGCACAGACTTACTGCTGAAAGAGTAAATATCATTATTTTAGTGTCTGTATGTCATCCTCTGAACATCATCAGTGACAACCGCTCCTCCTTTCCAGTTACCACTCTCCAACAACAACATCTTCTGGCCAGCCAACTTTCCCCTCCATCTCTCTCTGTATATATGTAAAATCAAATCAAATGTATTTATTTAAAGACATCAGCTGATATATCAAAGTGCTGTACAGAAACCCAGCCTAAAACCCCAAACAGCAAGCAATGCAGGTGTAGAAGCATGGTGGCTAGGAAAAAAAACCTAGAAAGGCAATAACCTAAGAAGAAACCTAGAGATGAACCAGGCTATGAGGGGTGGCCAGTCTTCTTCTGGCTGTGCCGGGTGGAGATTATAACAGAACATGGCCAAGATGTTCAAATGTTCATAAATGACCTGCATGGTCAAATAATAGTAATCACAGTGAACAGGTCAGGGTTCCTTAGCCGCTGGCAGAACAGTTGAAACTGGAGCAGCAGCACGGCCAGGTGGACTGGGACAACAAGGAGTCATCATGCCAGGTAGTCCTGAGGCATGGTCCTAGGACTCAGGTCCTCCGAGAGAGAAAGAAAGAGAGAATTAGAGAGAGCATACATACATTTACATAGGACACCAGATAAGACAGGAGAAATACTCCAGATATAACAGACTGATCCTAGGAGGCTGAGACAGGAGGGGTCGGGAGACACTGTGGCCCCATCCGACGATACCCCCGGACAGGGCCAAACAGGCAGGATATAACCCCACCCACTTTGCCAAAGTACAGCCCCAACACCACTAGAGGGATATCTTCAACCACCAACTTACCATCTTAAGACAAGGCCTATAATAGCCCACAAAGATCTCTGCCACGGCACAACCCAAGGGGGAAGGGCGCCAACCCAGACAGGAAGACCACGTCAGTGACTCAACCCACTCAAGTGACGCACCCCTCCAAGGGATGGCATGGAAGAGCACCAGTAAGCCAGTGACTCAGCCCCTGTAATAGCTCTATAGGAGAAAGCCCTGCCTCCAGCTGTTTGCTTAGAAAATCTAGGGACAATTAGGAGGCCTGCGTCTTGTGACCGTGGTGTATGTGTAGGTATGTATGGCAGTACCAAATTGGAAAAGATAGGTAGGAGAAAGCCCATGTAATGCTTTGTAGGTTAGCAGTAAAACCTTAATCAGCCCTTGCCTTAACAGGAAGCCAGTGTAGGGAGGCTAACACTGGAGTAATATGATCAAATGTTTTGGTTCTAGTCAGGATTCTAGCAGCCGTATTTAGCACTAACTGAAGTTTATTTAGTGCTTTAGCCGGAAAGTAGAGCATTGCAGTAGTCTAACCTAGAAGTAACAAAAGCATGGATTAATTTCTCTGCATCATTTTTGGACAGAAAATTTCTGATTTTTGCAATGTTACGTAAATGGAAAAAAGCTGTCCTTGAAACAGATTTGATATGTTCGTCAAAAGAGAGAACAAGGTCCAGAGTAACGCCGAGGTCCTTCACAGTTTTATTTGAGACAACTGTACAGCCATCAAGATTAATTGTCAGATTCAACAGAAGATCTCGTTGTTTCTTGGGACCTAGAACAAGCATCCCTGTTTTGTCCGAGTTTAAAATTTAAAAGTAGAAAGTTTGCAGCCATCCACTTCCTTATGTCTGAAACACAGGCTTCCAGCGAGGGCAATTTTGGGGCTTCACCCTGTTTCATTGAAATGTACAGCTGTGTGTCATCCGCATAGCAGTGAAAGCTAACATTATGTTTTCGAATTACATTCCCCAAATATTTTGTGAAAACAATAGTGGTCCTAATGCGGAACCTTGAGGAACACCAAAATTTACAGTTGATTTGTCAGACGAAACAGACAAAACATTTACAGGGACAAACTGATATCTTTCCGACAGATAAGATCTAAACCAGGCCATAACTTTTCCGTGTAGACCAATTTGGGTTTCCAATCTCTCCAAAAGAATGTGGTGATCGATGGTATCAAAAGCAGCACTAAGGTCTAGGAGCACGAGGACAGATGCCTGACAGTCTCAGTGCTATGATGGGGTCTAAAAAAAAGACTGAAGCATTTTGTATACATTGTTTGTCTTCAGGAAGGCAGTGAGTAGCTGCGCAACAGCCTTTTCTAACATTTTTGAGAGGAATGTGAGATTCGATACAGGCTGATAGTTTTTTATATTTTCTGGGTCAAGGTTTGTCTTTTTCAAGACATGCTTTATTTCTGCCAATTTTTATGAGTTTGGTACACTATACGGTGGATAGAGAGATGTTTATTATGTTCAACATAGGAGGGCGAAGCACAGGAAGCAACTCTTTCAGTAGTTTAGTTGGAATAGGGTCCAGTATGCAGCTTGAAGGTTTAGAGGCCATGATTATTTTCATAATTGTGTCAAGAGATATAGTACTAAAACACTTGCGTGTCACCCTTGATCCTACGTCCTGGCAGAGTTGTGCAGACTCCGGACAACTGAGCTTTGGAGGAATACACAGATTTAAAGAGGAGCCATCCTCTCTTGCTTTTTAGTTAGCTTTGCGACAGTATCAAAAATACATTTCGGATTGTTCTTATTTTCCTCAATTAAGTTGGAAAAATAGGATGATCGAGCAGCAGTGAGAGCTCTTCGATACTGCACGGTACTGTCTTTCCAAGATAGTCGGAAGACTTCCAGTTTGGTGTGGCGCCATTTCCGTTCCAATTTTCTGGAAGCTTGCTTCAGAGCTCAGGTATTTTCTGTATACCAGGAAGCTAGTTTCTTATGACAAATGTTTTTAGTTTTTAGGGGTGCAACTGCATCTAGGGTATTGCGCAGGTTAAATTGAGTTCCTCAGTTAGGTGGTTAGGAATTTGTCTGAGAATTTATAGCTCCTTGGTTGGGGTCTGAGCAGATTATTTGTTGCGATTGCAAACGTAATAAAATGGTGGTTCGATAGTCCAGGATTATGAGGAAAAACATTAAGATCCACAACATTTATTCCATGGGACAAAACTAGATCCAGAGTATGACTGTGGCAGTGAGTAGGTCCGGAGTCATGTTGGACAAAACCCACTGAGTCGATAATGGCTCCAAAAGCCTTTTGGAGTGGGTCTGTTGACTTTTCCATGTCAATATTAAAGTCACCAAAAATGTGAATATTATCTGCTATGACTACAACGTCCGATAGGAATTCAGGGAACTCAGTGAGGAACGCTGTATATGGCCCAGGAGGTCTGTAAACAGTAGCTATAAAAGTGATTGAGTAGGCTGCATAGATTTCATGACTAGAAGCTCAAAAGATGAAAACGTTTTAGTTTTTTTTGTAAATTGAAATTTGCTATCGTAAATGTTAGCAACACCTCCGCCTTTGCGGGATGTGCGGGGGATATGGTCACTAGTGTAACCATGTGGTGAGGCCTCATTTAACACAGTTAATTCATCAGGCTTAAGCCATGTTTCAGTCAGGCCAATCACATCAAGATTATGATCAGTGATTAGTTCATTGACTATAACTGCCTTGGAAGTGAGGGATCTAACATTAAGTAGCCCTATTTTGAGATGTGAGGTATCACGATCTCTTTCAATAATGGCAGGAATGGAGGAAGTCTTTATTCTAGTGAGATTGCTAAGGCGTACACCGCCATGTTTAGTTTTGCCTAACCTAGGTCGAGGCACAGACACGGTCTCAATGGGGATAGCTTAGCTGACTAGACTGACTGTGCTAGTGGCAGACTCCACTAAGCTGGCAGGCTGGCTAACAGCTTGCTGCCTGGCCTGCACCCTATTTCATTGTGGAGCTAGGGGAGCTAGAGCCCTGTCTATGTTCGTAGATAAGATGAGAGCACCCCTCCAGCGAGGATGGAGTCCGTCACTCCTCAACAGGCCATGGTCTTGTTTGTGAGTGAGTCCCAGAAAGAGGGCCAATTATCTACAAATTCTATATTTTGGGAGGGTCAGAAAACAGTTTTCAACCAGCGATTGAGTTGTGAGACTCTGCTGTAGAGCTCATCACTCCCCCTAACTGGGAGGGGGAGTGATTTACATGCTGAAGCTATGTTGCGCTTGGTGACCTCTGACTGTTTCATCCTAACATCGTTGGTGCCGACGTGGATAACAATATCTCTATACTCTCTACACTCGCCAGTTTTAGCTTTACCCAGCACCATCTTCAGATTAGCCTTAACGTCGGTAGCCCTGCCCCCTGGTAAACAGTGTATGATCACTGGATGATTCGTTGTAAGTCTAATACTGCAGGTAATGGAGTCGCCAATGACTAGGGCTTTCAATTTGTCAGAGCTAATGTTGGGAGGCTTCGGCGTCTCAGACCCGGTAACGCGAGGAGTAAAGACCAGAGAAGGCTCGGCCTCTGACTCTGACTCGCTGCTTAATGGGGAGAACCGGTTGAAAGTTTCTGTCTGCTGAATGAGCCACGCCGTTTGAACATTCCTACAGCATTTCCCTCCAGAAGCCATGAGAAAGTTGTCCGGCTGCAGGGGACCATGCGAGGGGATTTATACTAACGTTACTATTTGTACTTATTGGTGGCACAGATGCTGTTTCATCCTTTCCTACACTGAAATTACCCTTGCCTAAAGATTGCGTCCGCAGCACAGCTGCAGCACAGCTATCCTCGCCGTAAGGTGATCATTCTCCTGTATATTATGAGTACAGCGACTGCAATTAGAAGGCATCATGTTAATGTTACTACTTAGCTTTGGCTGTTGGAGGTCCTGACGAACCATGTCCGGAGTGAAAAAGTTGAATGAAAAAAAGTTGAGTGAGGGAAAAACTAAAAATGTAAACGGTAATTAAAAATTTAAAAACGTAAATTTGTCAGGTAGCAAAGTAAGGTTAGCAACAAAACGCACAGCAGCACGTAAACACGTCTGCAAGTTCTCCCCCTCTTCTCTCAACTAATAATAGTCTGGACAGCATAAATGAGTCATGGCAGTGAGATTTCTCTAATCCTCTCTTCTTTCCCCTATGCTGCTCATCTAGTTCCCTCTCAGTTCCCGCTCCCTCTATCACCCTACAGCCTATGTACAGTTGTGGTGGCACCACGAGGAAAGTGTGTGTTTGTGTGTGTTTGTGTGTGTCTATGTCTGTTCACAGGACGAAGGTAAATATAGGATTGACAGCCAAGTGAGGTCTCCTGACACAGTATCGAATAGAGATGAAGAGGAATCAACAAGCCGTGGGCTGGATCACTGAAAAGCTCAGATCTGATGTAACTGGCAGGACTCATGACTCTCTCCCCTTCTCCCCCCTCTTTCCCTCGTTCTCGTGCTCTCTAATGGCCATGCTTGGAGCTCCTGAGGCTCTGGTTGCTAAATTCCCTTAACCCTCTCTTGCATAAAATGGAAGCGAGACTCAAGTGAGACATCTCACGTTCTGTCATCACCCCCGAGATTCGTTAACACACATCGATGAACACATCACACTCAGGAATTGATACTTTAACTACACACAAACAATGATATAAACAGCTGTAGGTAAACATGCGCACATTGGATGGGTGTGGGTGTAGAGTGAATGTGTGCAGTATGTGTCTCTGTGTCTATGTGTGTGTAGTGTGTGTATCAGAGTGTTTGTGTGATGGACATTAGTCTCCCTCTCTGGGCCGGTGTGTCAGCGGATCAGGTGGGTGACCCGGGACCCTGTGGAGTCTTGGGCAGGGCCCCAAATGACACCTTATTCCCTATGTAGTGCACTACTTTTGATCAGGGCCCAAAGGCCTCTGGTCAGCCCTGGTCAAAATGAGAGCACTATAAATGGAATAGCGGGACATTTGGGACACAGCCTCATCACGGTGAGGAGCAAACATCAGCATAACTCCTCTCACTCAGGGTCACAGTACTATGGTTCCCTCTTCCCATGTATAGTAATAGTAGATAGTGGCCTGACTGGCCCAGCCTATCATAAGAGCCAGGGGAAAGATATCTGTTTGAGCTATACTGAGCAAAAATATAAACGGAACATGTTGGTCCCGTGTTTCATGAGCTGAAATAAAAGATCACACAAATGTTCCATATACACAAAAAGCTTATTTCTCTCAAACTGTGAGCCAAATTTGTTTACATCCCTATTAGTGAACATTTCTCCTTTACCATTATAATCCATCCACACCAGCCCAGGACCTCCACATCTGGATTCTTAACCTGCGGGATGGTCTGAGATGAGCCACCCGGACAGCAGATGAAACTGTGGGTGTCTGCACAACCGAAAAAGGTTCTTTACCTGACTGAAGTTTGGCATCATAACCGACTTCACTGGGAAAATGCTCACCTTCAATGGCCACTGGCATGCTGGAGAAGTGTGCTCTTCACTGTATCAACTGTACTGGGGAGATGGCAGACAGCATGTATTCCGTCATGTGGGTCAGCTGTTTTCTGATGACAACGTTGTGAAAAGAGTGCCCCATGGTGGCGGTGGGGTTATGGTATGGGCAGGCATAAGCTACGGACAACAAACACAATTGCATTTTAAGGATGGCAATTTGAATGTACAGAGATACCGTGGCGAGATTGCCATTCACCTGCTGCCATCACCTCATTTTTCAGCATGATAATGCACGGCCCCATGTCGCAAGGGTCTGTACACAATTCCTGGAAGCTGAAAATGTTCTTCCATGGCCTGCATACTCACCAGACATGTCACCCATTGAGCATGTTTGGAATGCTCTGGATCGACATGTACGGCAGGGTGTTCCAGTTCCAGCCAATATCCAGCAACTTCCCACAGCCATTGAAGAGGAATCGAACAACATTCCACAGGCCACAATCAACAGCCTGATCAACTCTATGTGAAGGAGACGTGTCATGCTGCATGAGGCAAATGGTGATCACACCAGATACTGACTGGTTTTATGATCAACTCCTCTACTTTTTTTAGATCCATTCCTCCATACCATGCATGGTTATTATGGATAGGGCCAGGAGGTGTTCCTGACCAGTGAGCTCTAGCTATATTCTAGCCTAGACCTCACATAGACTAGCCGATACCTCCTATAGACTAGCCGATACCTCCCATAGCTAACCTAAACTCTTAGAAAAAAAGTCCCAAATGGGTTCTTCAGCTGTCCACATAGGGGAACCCCTTTTGGTTACAGGTAGAACCCATTTGAGTTCCATGTAGAACACTCTGTGGAAGGTTATTCTCCTATGGTGACAGCCAAAGAACCCTTTAATGTTCTAGATAACACCTTTTTTTCTGAGCGTATGTGAGGGATGCCATGGAATGGTATAAGTGATTGTATGTGCTCTATTCATTCTATCTTCTACATGCAGTTACAGATACAGCCTTACCATTATTTGATACAGTAGCAGCCAATCCAATGGAAAAAACAGTTACTTTCCACATAGCATAGTTAAAACTATATTTATCCCAGGTCCGCAACACAGACTAGCAATAACTGATAGCAGAAAACTGAGAGGGTCGACCCAACCTTAACATGAGGCACAGAGAGGGGGGTCTGAATCCCTCTGTCCCCTCTCAGGGTGACACTGTCTGTCTACGCCACAGCTGAGTGTGTCAGAGCTCTCCCTATCCCCTTCCTTTCCCTATCCTACACACCATCCATGGCATGGGTCATTGGTATCAAGATACTGCCTTATGGTCACTCTATACCTACTGGTGAATCTAGACTCTCAGCAGAGTCAATGTCCATTAGTGTCATATATATATATATACAGTGGGGCAAAAAGGTATTTAGTCAGCCACCAATTGTGCAAGTTCTCCCACTTAAAAAGATGAGAAAGGCCTGTAATTTTCATCATAGGTACACTTCAACTATGACAGACAAAATGAGAAGAAAAAAAATCCAGAAAATCACATTGTAGGATTTTTTATGAATTTATTTGCAAATTATGGTGGAAAATAAGTATTTGGTCACTTACAAACAAGCAAGATCTCTGGCTCTCACAGACTTGTAAACTTCTTCTTTAAGAGTCTCCTCTGTCCTCCACTCGTTACCTGTATTAATGGCACCTGTTTGAACTTGTTATCAGTATAAAAGACACCTGTCCACAACCTCAAACTGTCACACTCCAAACTCCACTATGGCCAAAACCAAAGAGCTGTCAAAGGACACCAGAAACAAAATTGCAGACCCGCACCAGGCTGGGAAGACTGAATCTGCAATAGGTAAGCAGCTTGGTTTGAAGAAATCAACCCCATAGAAAATCTTTGGAGGGAGTTGAAAGTCTGTGTTGCCCAGCAACAGCCCCCAAAAAATCACTGCTCTAGAGGAGATCTGCATGGAGGAATGGGCAGAGGTCAAAACGTTTGACCTCTGTCATTGCCAACAAAGGGTATATAACAAAGTATTGAGATACACTTTTGTTATTGACCAAATACTTATTTTCCACCATAATTTGCAAATAAATTCATAAAAATCCTACAATGTGATTTTCTGGATTTTTTTTCCCCCTCATTTTGTCTGTCATAGTTGAAGTGTACCTATGATGAAAATTACAGGCCTCTCTCATCTTTTTAAGTGGGAGAACTTGCACAATTGGTGGCTGACTAAATACTTTTTTGCCCCACTGTATGTGAGTATTATTAGCAACAGTTGAACTTCAAATGTGAACTTTTTCTAAAATCCATCTACAGAGGAAAGTCTAAAGTTTTATCCAAAACTATCTAGTGCGTTGAGTTGGCTAATTTGGGCAAGACAGCAGCACAAACTTTGGCCTTTGTATGGGAAATGCGGTGGTTAAATTGTAACAGTAATTCATTTACAAATATTACATTAGACAGATTGCTACATTTGATACAGATAATGTTACGATTCACATACCACTTTTTATGCCGAACATCTCCCATGTGTGTGTCATGGGGAGTAACAAATTTATATATCAGTGGCGGTTTTTCATAAGCATGGCCTTGTTTCTATTACAGCATATTAGATCACTGTCATTCATATTCCATTCATCCAGTTCAATGTAACAGAGATACGTTTAGGCCACTACATGATAGTCGGATTTTCCATATACCTGTAATGAGGTTGCTACAAGCCTATGAATTACATTACCAATGTAGGTGCACACAGTTCGAGAGACACATTTGAGGTGACAGACAGTGACACATGGACAGACTGTGACATTCAATACTGCCTTGCACACTCTTGCCTGCATCTAGCTGATATAGGTTGTAAAATGAGTTGCAAACAAAAGTTTCTATTGGACAAATTCAAGTATGTTTATCCCCGTTTTGTTCCGTTTGCTTCCGTTAAGAAATGTTTTTCAACAGACTCAGGGGAATGAATAGTCCCCTGATCACGCGTAAACACAGTTCACTTTCATAGCAGCCACGTTGTATTCCTTCTCGCATCTATTCACTCTCCTCTTTTCACCTCTTCCCTACGCTTGTGGACTTCAGTGCACAACACGTCAGCTGTATGTGACCAGGTGAAAAAACCTTTCCAAGTGAAACCACTACACACAGCCTACATCGTTATCACCATATTAGCTAAAGTAACATAGCTAAAATAACTAAGGCATTAGTAAACCTGCTACAATCATTCAGTAACGTTACAGTGTACAGTCAGTAAGCAGTTACACCGACAGGCCCCGGTGACAATAAATGAATAAAACCAAAAGCTTACCTTGACTTGGAAGACTTCCAGTGTTCTGTTGGATAGTCATAGCCAGCTTGCTAACCTAGCATCCCTCTGTTTGAACAGGGTATTTCAGTAGGCTAAACTAGGTAGCAGCATTTGCTAGTTAAATCAGTGAAGCTGAAAGTAAAACAAAAATGACACTCTCTCTATTTCTCTCTTGCTTTTCCTTGATTTGGATTTGTTCAAAATTGTAAACTAGTCAACTACTCACTATATTTCATGCACTGCAGTGCTAGTAAGATGTAGATTATGCTTTCAGTACTAGATTAATTATCTGATCCTTTGATTGGGTGTACAACATGTCAGTTCATGCTGGTAGGTTGGAGGACATCCTCTGGAATTTATCATAATTACTGCGTAGGTCTATGGAAGGGAGTGAGAACCATGAGCCTCAGGTTTTGTATTGAAGTCAATGTACCCCGAGGAAGACGGAAGCTAGCTGTCCTCTGGTTATACCATGGTGCTACCCTACAGAGTGCTGTTGAGGCTACTGTTGGCCTTCTTTGAAAAATAGTGTGTTTTAATCAGTTATTTGGTGACATGTGATTATATTTATTATAGTGTTACGTTAAAAAAGGATAACTTTTTAAATGTAAACAAAAAAAATTGAATGAAATTTACTGGGGGCATGGTTCTCCCCTACCTCCTCTGAGGAGCCTGCACTGTTATATATGCATATATGGGAGTAAC